>NC_045446.1:7778255-7798648 GCF_002776525.5 Piliocolobus tephrosceles | reverse complement strand
AAAGAGAAAAGGAGAGGAGGGGAGGGGTGGGGAGGGGAGGGAAGGGAAGGGAAAGGAAGAGGGAGGGAGGGAGGGAAGAAGGAAGGAAGGAGAGAGAGAAAGAAAGGAAAGAAGGAAGAAAAAGAAATATATTTGTGGATTTGCTTATTGCTTATGGCCCAAATCTCCCCTAGCCAGAGTTTCTCGACCTTGGTGTTATTGATATTCAGGCCTGGATAATTACTTGTTGTAGGGCCTGCGTGGTGCATTGCAAGGTGTTTAGCAGTGTTCCTGGCTCCTATCTAGATGCCAGTGGCATCCCTCCAGTTGGACCATCCAAAATGTCTCCAGACATTGCCAAATGTCATATTCCCTGGGAGCAACATCACCCCCAGGGGAGAGCTTCCGCTCTTGGAGACTGTGAGCTCCACGAGAGCAGGGTTGTTATTTGGTTCCCTACTCTATCCCCAAGCCTAGAAAACTCCTGACTCATTCACAATGCCTCGTGAATGAACTTCAGAGAAGTGATGAACCTGGCTCCGGGAGACGCAATGGGGAGCTGGGATTCTTCCTGCAGCCAAAGCCCACTTGTCCCCAACACTCACTGGCCTTCCCCATGAAGTCAGACAACCTCTGGCAATCAGCAGGCCTTTTTGCAGATGGGGAAACTGAGGTACAAGGAGTTTCAAAGAGCATCAGTGGCAGGAATGGGACTAGAACCAAGGTCTCCTAATTCTTATTCCAGTTCTCTTTTTGCTGTAGCACCCTCAAGCATCATTTGAGCAGAGTCTGAGAGTTAGGCCTCAAGTCAAAAACCAAAGACACAGTGGCTGACGCCTGTAATCCCAGCACTTTGGGAGGCCAAGGTAGGCTGATCACATGAGGCCAGGAGTTCGAGACCAGCCTGGCCAACATGGTGAAACCTTGTCTCTATTAAAAATACAAAAATTAGCCCAGTGTGTTGGTGGGTACCTGTGGTCCCAGCTACTCAGAAGGCTGAGGCACAAGAATCGCTTGAACCCGGGAGGCGGAGGCTGCAGTGAGCTAAGATCACACCAGTGCACTCCAGCCTGGGTGACAGACTGTCTCAAAAAAACAAAAACAAGATGGGAGGAAAGTATACCAGGAAGAAGGCACAGCCTGGGCAAGACAACTGAGGTGGCAGAGCTCAAGATGGGTTTGGAGAATACAAAGGACTCCACTAGGCTGAAGTGAGGGACATCGTTAGGGACAGTAAGGAGTAGAGAAAAGGAGTAGGGGCCTATCTTGAAAGGTGTTGAAGTTGTCCCTAAAAGTCTGGGACTCCCTCCTGGAGGCCATGGGGAAGAGAGGCATGATGAGAGATCTCTGTGGCTTGTGTGTGGTGGGTGGAGGGGGCTTGGAGGCCGAGACCAGTTAGGAGGCTGTTGCAATAGTCTGGGAAAGGGGAAAAGGGGAGGGAGCTGGCTAGAGAGCCCGGCGGCAGGGCGGGCCGAGCTGGGGGAGGCAGCCTCCGGAGGCTCCTTAGGGGCAGCCCTGAGCCTGGTCCAAGGGTGTGGTGAGCCCAGTCATGATTCGGGCAATGGCCAGTACTGGGGTGTCTAAGGGGACAGACGGCTGCAGGCTGTCTGACAAGTGGATGGATGGGATCAGAGGTCAGGAGCCCAGCCTCTGTGGGGGTGAGGGATTGGGGGGCAAGCAGGCAAAGCAGGAGAAGAAAGGTCAAAGGTCAAATTCCAGATGTTTTGGCTGGGCCTATTTGCAAGTGGAAGGAAGCCTGAGCCAGCATGAGGAATGGGGAAGGCAGGAGGGGGCACCTCTGGCCTCTGTGAGGCTAAGTGTCTGGTGGATTGGGAATGAGACTTGGAGAGGCATCTGGTTGCCCACTTTGGGAGGGTGTCCAGCACTCAACAGCCTCCCCAAGGTTGTGTGAGGTAAGGTTGAGGCTGCCCAAGAACTGTTTTATCTAGTGAGGCTGGGGGATATAGTGGGCATAGCATCAGGGATCTGGGTTTAAGGGGTTGGCTGGGGTCTTATTCTTCCTGCTAGTCTTTGAGCCTAGCAGAGAGAAGATGCTAATTGATACAGTAAATGCTTGGAGGATGGGTGGGTGGATATATGGATAGATGGATGCATGGATGGATAGAGGCATGCATGAGTGGATGGATGGATGGACGGATGGATGCATGCATGCATGGATAATGAATGAGTGGGTGGCTGGCTGGGTGGATGCATGGATGTTGATGAATGGGTGGGTGTGTGGGTGGATGGATGTGTGGGTGGGTGAAGGTATGCAGGCATGAATGATGCATGGGTGTGTGGGTGGATGGATACACGAGTAGATGGGTAGATAGATGAATGCATGTATGCACAGATGCATGAGTGGGTAGAAGGATGCTTGGGCGGAAGTCCCATGTTCTAGGACACCCCCAATGGATGGATGCGTGGGTGGATGGATGGATGGATGGATGGATGCATAGGGGTGTGTGTGGCTGGACAGATGCATGGGTGGGTGGGTGGATGAATGCATGGGTGGGTGGATGGGTGGGCACATGCATGCATGGATGATGCATCGGTGTGTGGTGGGTAGATGCATGAGTAGATGGGCAAATGGATGGATGCATGGGTGGGTAGGTGGATGTATGCATGCATGGATGGATGCATGGGTGGGTGGGTGAATGGGTGGATAGATGGATGGATGCATGGGTGGGTGAGTGAATAGATGGATGGATGCATGGATGCATGGGTGGGTGGGAGGATGGTTACATGGAGAATAGGTGGATGGGTGGTTGGGTGGACAGGAGGCTAAATGGAAGGATGTACAAATGAGTAAGTGGATGGATGGATAGATGAGTAGGTGGGCAGGCATGTGGATGAGAAGATTTTGAGATGCATGTTTGGATACAGGGCTGCAGGCAGAAGTGGGAGGTCCTGAGTCGTAACTAGCAGCCACCATGATGAATTCCATGCTCAGAACAGAACTCTGCGGCTCTGCAGAAGTGCAGCCCGGGAAGACAGGACAACTTAGGCTACCACTGGCAGGGATCAAGTGTGATGCTTCCCCTAATACCACACAGCCTGTTTTCTGCTGGGTTCTGAGGCCAACGTGTCTCCCTGGTTGAGGGCAGGGACAATGTACCTTCCAAACTCAGGAGGCCAGGCTCAGCTCACATTGGGGGTCAGGAAGCTGGGGGTCCCTGCTCTGATCATGGCCCATATGAGGGGAACTCATCTGAAGAAGAGCATGAACACAGAAGCCCATGGCCTGAAAAGGGGCCTTGTCTTGCAGCTACTAGGAGAGGCAAGAAGCAGATGGTGGATTTGGATGCCATGTGTGGGCCTGTGGGGGTGAGGGTGAGGGCGGCCTGAAGAGGGGCTGGCCCACAGAGGACCCAGTGGAACAGCCAGGGTGGGGTATCAAGTATGATTAGGGGACGCCCCCCAGGCAGGCGTCCTGGACGGCCTTGGCACGCCAGGCCGCTGAGCCAGCACATTGCTTTGTGTACAAATCACCTCCTTTTCTCCTTTTCTTCTGTTCCCATCCCCCACCTCCCTCCACGCCTAAATTCTTCCCAAACCACCCCAGCCTTCAGGCTGTCAGGAGGAAGGGTTGATGTGTGGCGGGTGGGAGGCCCCTGGTCTTGGATGGGTGCTGGGGGGTCCCTCCCACCCAAGACCAGGCACCTACCCCAGGCAGGAGTTTGGGAGGGAAGGGAGCGATTGCAGCCTCCTCCCCCTCCCCAACCTGTGTGCTTCTGGATGGGAGATCCCTGCAGGAAGGGGAGGCAGTGGTGCTGGGGACTGGGCCAGGTGGGAGAAATAGGCTTGGGGAAGGGGGGCCCAGGAAAAGTGTGGTCCAGACCAGGTGAGGGTAAAGGATACTGCCAACCGAAGAGGACTAAGGGTTGGGGGGTGTATTTACCATGGTGAGAGGCCGCGTTCGTGTTCCTGGGTGCTGCATGTATGCATGTGTGTGCGTGTGCGTGCATGTGCTTGCAAACGCCTGGGACTGCTGTGAATGCGCAGCTGGGTGATGTGCGGGTGTCCCCGCAAGTCCACACCTGTGCCCACAGCTGTGAGGGAGCAGCATATGGCTGCCCCCAGATTGTCCAACCTGGGCCCAGCTGGGACCCCAGTTCCCTCTTCTGCCAGAAGCCTGACCTGAACATCTGGCCACATCTGCCCACAAGAAAGGGAGTCCCTGAGCACGTGTCAGAGCTAGAAGGGCCCAGGCCTCCCGCCCCAGTGTAGGAACAGTCCTTCTCAGGGTCACAGTTTCCTCACCTGTGCAAGGGGTGCCTGTGGAGTGGACACTGTGGTCCCCATGGTGTCTGCCAGAGGCCTACCACTCAGGGCAACCAACTCGTCCGGGTTTGCTGAGCACTTTCTTGGTTTCAGCACTGAAAGTCCCATGTCCTAGGACACCCCCAGTGCCCCCGCCAATCCCAGGAAATCGAGATGGCTGGTCCCACTTGCCAGTGATGCTTCTCTTTCTACTACATCCTTTCCCCTGCTACCCCTGTCCCTGCCTCCCCCCAACCCATCTCTGGAACTTTCTCTGAAGGTTCTTACTTTCCCTTTTGCTTCCTGTCCTGTGCCCTCTTCCTCCTGTCCCTTACTGTCCCCAGGGTCTCACTCTGTCTCTCTCTGGCTGCAGGGTCTCTTTCTCTCTGCTCCCCTCTCTTCCCTCTCTGTCTCCGGAGTCTCTGTCTCCTCTCCTGCCCAAAGGATCGTCCCCTGGTTGGTTTCTAGGGTCTGTCTCTCCATTCCCTGCTCACTTTTGTCTCCCCTCTCCACCTCCGGTGTCTCCCTGTCTCTGTCTTAGGGTCTCGCCACCTTCCCTGGGTGGTCCAGACCTCCCTCTTGTCTCCTGGCACCACACCCCCATGGGGCTGGCTGGGGTGGAAGCCAGGTCTGGGGGCTGTGACCAGGCCGGGAAGGGGAACCCAAGCAGACATGATATTTATGTTAGGACTTCAAAGTGGGGCAGAGGCCGCAGTGGGGGTGGAGGGGTGGAGGGTGGAGGGAGGGAGGTGCTAGCAAAAGCCAGACTAAGGTCAGCGCCGGCCCCTCCCAGCTGAGGGTCTCCTTGGTGACACACACCTCCCCGTGGGACCCTGAGACTCGGAGTAGGGACAGAATGCACTATTTTCGTGCAGAGTTCCAAGAAAGGCACTTCCTGCACCCCCGCCCTGCCCCCAGCCCCATCCTTTCTTCCTGTCACCCTGCAGCTGGGTCTGGGCGCTGTGGGCCCCACCTCCTCTGAACATCAGCCTGGCCTGGGAGACGGGGGGGGGGGGGGGTCTGGAGGTGGCAGGAGCAGCAGAGGGCTCGATCTCAGCAGGAAAACATCCCTGGCGCGGGGACAGCCTGTGCGTTCCTGGCTCTCTGGCAGAGGCCTCGCCTGGCAGGGCTGTGCGGGGCTGTAACCCGGTCGGCCCCGACCCAGCCAGGCAGACCCAGCCCTTTGGGGCCTCTGAGCCGTGAGCCTGAGGGCCTGAGGGGCCAAAATGGGCCAAGAGGGTCACCCCACCCCTGCCCCCGCCCTTGGCCTAACCCCTGCTAAAGACACCCAGCTGCTGGGACCTGGAAGGCGTGGGGTCAGGGGCCCTGGCCCTGGGTGGGGCGGGTAGGAAGGGCCAATTGTCTCATCCTGCATCTCAGCTGAGCCCGGAGCCCCTCCCAGGGGCTGCACCCAGCAGGCACCCTTCAGGCTGAGCCACCCCTCAGGAAGCCCTCTGCCCCCAGATTCAAGGCTCGCTCTGGACCCAGGACCCTCTGGTCCAAAGTCCACTCAGGCCCCAAATGCCCCAGCCCCTGGGCCAGTGTCTCCTCCAGGGTCCTCCCTAGGCTCTTCCCGTGAATCACTCAGGCTGGAATCTGATGAGCTCAGGCCTCCCCGCCCAGCACTGCCTGTTCTGCCTCCTGCCTGTAGTGGGGTCACCACTCCCCTCATGGGGGTCTTCTCAGCAACCCACATCTCCCACCAGGGTCCAGCACGGGCTGGGGCGGGTGAGTGGTGGTTGAGCAGGCCAGGGCTGGAGTGAGGTGACTCAGGAGAGAGCTTGGACTGCTTCTGTGTGCTCCAAAGTAGAAAAGGTCTGTGTGTGTCTATGTGTGTGTCTGTCTTTGTGTGTCTCTGTGTGTGTGTGTCTGTGTGTCTTTGTGAGTGTGACTCTGTGTGTGTTTGCACTTCCAATGCTTGGAGAGTGGGAAGGGGTAGCCATGTGCTGCTGTGTCTTGGGAGAGTGTGCACCGTCGCGTCTGAGTGGGGCATGGAGTGTGCCAGTGGCAGTTCTGCACAGGTAGGTCTAGTGCATCATGGGGTCACCATGTGTCTGTGTCAGCCTGTCCCCGTGTGTGTGTGTTTGGGAGTCACACTCTGAACGCAAGAACAAGGGTGCTGAAATATTTCAGTGTTTGCAGATTCAGGGATGTCTGAGTGGGTGGCTGGTCTGTGTCAGGGTGTGTCTGGGAGGAGGGGCGCCAGTGTGTCCCTGTGCCCCATCCCGCAGGAGTGAATGGCTGACAGTGTCAGGGTGTGCCTGTTAACTCTGGGGGTGCCCCAGGGTTGTTGCACATGCCCATGGCTGGCAGGGTATGCACACTGTGGGAACGTGGGTCAGTGTCACTGTGTGTTAACTGTGGGTGTGAACATGGGTTGCAAGGCCATGGCAGGGTGCTAGATGCTCTGTGTTGAAGGTGTGGCAGGGTGGGGTGGGTCTCAATGACTGCCTTCTGCTACACCCCTTTCAGGCCACCCAGTAGGCCCCTGGTTCCTGGATCACCATGGCCCACAGAACCAGGGATATGCAGCCCTTCCCTCACCCCCTATTTGCAAGGTCCCAGGGACCCACTGCCGTGCACTTTCCTCCTAGCACCAGGCCAGCAGCACTGAGTCCCCTGGGTCCTCTGGATGGCCTTCTCAGCGGAGGGGACCCTGCACGTGGCCAGGAATGAGGCGCATTCTGCCCCCTGGTGGCAGCGATGAAGGATGCGCCGCCCTGCACCCCAGGAAAGCGGAGGGACGGTTTAGGCTGCGTCTTTCGGAATCAGTCATTCCACATAGACTCACAAGTGCCAATTCCGGCCCGGGCATTGTTCAAGGCCCTTGAGATTTAGCTGGGAACAAGGCGGGGTTGGCTCTGGCATTCTAGTGAGGGAGGCAGACAATAAACTTGCATACAGAACCACCGTGACTTTAGGAGTGATGAGGGCAACATTTCCAAGTAAGGAAATGACCTGGCTGCTCATTAACAGATCCAAACATCAGAGTTCCAGTATTGCCCTGCAGAGTGGACGCTGGGCCAGGCATGTCACCTCTTGGAGCCTTGGTTTCCTTTTCCACGGGGACAAAGACTGGGGAAGGGGTGGCACGGAATCCCTAGGACACAGTGGACTTTCAGTTACCGTCCAGATCACACCATGCGAATGGAGGGATGTGACCTGTTTCCTTTTGGCTGGAGCTGGGGGCGCTTGGCGCTTGGTCTATAACAGACACTTTTGTTGTTGTTGTTGTTTGATTTTTTGTTGGAGTCTTGCTCTGTCGGCCAGGCTGGAGTGCAGTGGCATGATCTCAGCTTACTGCAACCTCCACCTCCCAGGTTCAAGCGATTTTCCTGTCTCAGCCTCCCAAGTAGCTGGGACTACAGGCACAAGCCACCCTGCCCAGCTAATTTCTGTATTTTTAGTAGAGATGGGGTTTCACCATGTTCGCCAGGCTGGTCTTGAACTCCTGACCTCAGGTGATCTGCCTACCTCGGCCTCCCAGAGTGCTAGGATTACAGGCCTGAGCCACCTCACCCAGCCTATAACAGATATTTGATAAATGTGCTGAGTGGACAAATAAATCAGCCCTTCTGCTTTGAAGGACTGCAGAACCTAGTGTCTGAATCCTTTGCCCTGTAACAAGGCACTTTCCCTGAGCAAGTCTGAGTTTTCTCATCTGTAAAATGGGGCTAGTGAGACCGGTCTTACACTGGCCTATCATTGTCTGCCTTCCCTGGAGGCTCTGACCCAGGATCATGACCTTGCTGATGCTGCTGATTTGGCCTGGACCCCTGACCAATCAGTTTTTTTATTTTTTTATTTTTATGTTATTTTTTATTTTTATTTTTTCAGACGGGGTCTTGCTCTGTTGCCCAGGGTGGAGTGCAGTGGTGTGATCTCGGGTCACTGCAAGCTCCACCTCCCAGGTTCAGGGTACAGGGTAGCTGGGACTACAGGTGTGTGCCACCACGCCTGGCTAATTTTTGTATTTTTAGTACAGACGGGTTTTCACCATGCTGGCCAGGCTGGTCTCGAACTCCTCACCTCAGATGATCCACCCGCCTTGGCTTCCCAAAGTGCTGGGATTACAGGAGTGACCCACCAGGCATAGCCCAGAGTTTCTTGAGAAGAAAAACCACAAGACCCAGGCAGCAGCAGCCCCTTGTGGTGCTCCATCACTGGGGAGGGCAGGGAGGGGGTCAGGTCATGCTGAGCCTGGCAAAGGTGGGAAGGGCTTGCAGAGGCCCCAGAGCCTCATTCCCATGAGACCAGCTGTACATCCGGCCCCTGGGATCCCCTGAGCACCCTCTACAAACATTCCACGTCCTTCCTCTGGGACTGAGCTTGACACATCCTGTGTTTGATTCCCAGAACCCAGCCCTCCCTTACACTCCACAGGTTTCTGCCTCACTGTCCCTCACTCCTAGTTATCAAACTCCAATCCATGAACAATATTTATTGAGCGCCTATGGCTTTTGTGCTCAGCATTGGACTGTGCGAGGCACTAGGGGGGAGTGGTGAAACAGGGAGGGAGGACAGAAGAGCTAACGGGATACTTCCTATCAGCGAGAAGCTTGGGAGGGCATGGAAGTGGGAAGAGAAGAGCTGCCGGTGGCCCAGTGACAAATCTGGGAGCCCTGCAACTGGGCTGTATCTGGACTGCTCATCTGAAAGCTAGTGACTGGCTGGGTGCGATAGCTCATGCCTGTAATCCCAGCAATTTAGGAGGCCAAGGTGGGTGGATCACCTAAGGTCAGGAGTTTGAGACCAGCCTGGCCAACATGGGGAAACCCCATCTCTACTAATAATACAAAAATTAGCCAGGTGTGGTGGTGCACAGCTACTTGTGGTGTAGTCCCAGCTACTCGGGAGGCTGAGGCAGAAGGATCATTTGAACCGGGAGGCGGAGGTTGCTGTGAGCCGAGATCACACCACTGCACTCTAACCAGAGCAACAGAGCAAAACTCCATCACAAACAAACAAACAAACAAAACCCAAAAAGCCAATGCCCACAATTTGTACCTCCCAGTTGTCATGTCTGACATGTGGGCTGACGTCTCTCTGTGCTCAGTGCCTGAGGAGAGAGCCTCTGGGGTCGTCCTCCACGGGGGGACAATTCCTTCCTTCCTGAGGATGGCCCACGAGAGGCTGGCCTTACCCAGACCCCAGAACCTAAGGGACCTAGGGGCCAGCAGCCTCAGGCCCTGCGCTGTCCCCAGGTTGCCTGACGCTGCCAGGGACCCCCTGTGCTGCTACAACCTTGGAGGTGTCCTCACCTCTGGGTGGTCACCCTCTCGGCAGCGTCCCTGGCCATGCACGCCCCCTCGTGGTTGGTCGTCGGCACTTTTCCTTGTTTGGATTTGCTACCTGCTCTGGGCTTCCTTGGGGGCTGCCCCGGCCTTTGTGGGTGACTTAGAATGGAGGGTGGAGTTGGAACCTGATGCCCTGGTTTGCATGGGGGAGCCTGTAAGGACTTGCTGTATGACATCCTGGGAGTCACTTTCCTGAACCTCAGTGGGCCCAGCAAGCCACAGCCAGGTAAAGCTTTTGTGATGGCCAAGAGTTTGGTGCCCCCTCTCCATTCTGGAAGCTTATCTGCCAGCTGGTGTACCTCCCCAGAGATGCTGGAGGGCCTGGGAGGACTCCAAATCTTGGGGAGAGACTGTAACTTGGGTACTTTCTCCCCAGGGCCTGATTTCCGGGGGAATAACCTCCTTGAACTAGGCGTCAGCAGGTGGGAGCCCTCTCTGGCAGAGAGTGGACTCCAGGAGAGAGTTAGCAGCCCAGCTCTCTCCCTCCCTTTCTGCCATGAGCTCTGCTTGTGCAAAATCACCCATTTTGATCACTGGAACACTTCTGGGAACCGAGCAGGGCAGCAATAGTGTCCCCACTTTACAGATGAGAGTACTGAGGCTTGCAGGTGCAGGTCCTTCGGGTGTCCAAGACAGGGGTGGGCCCTGAGCCTTTGCTGCTGTTCTGTGGCCTTTCTAAATCCTCCTGACACCTAGGAGCCATTGGAACCTTTTAGGGTCTGGAAGTCTCAGCCTGGTAGGGGCTACTGGGGTGGAGCCCTGACTCAGTCACGCCCATGGGGGGAAGGGTAAAAGGAGCCGAGACCATTGCCCTCCCCATGTCAGAGGTTGGGCATCTGTCGGATTCGCCCCCACTTGGCATACTCCCCATTGCAGGCTGGCTCACTCTCAGCTGGGGGAGAAGAACAAGAGGCAAGGGGCCTTAGGCACACAGTCTGGGGGTCCCCTGAGCCCCCTCATCTTTATTCCAGTTCCTCAGATGTGGCAGTTCCCTCAGCTTCCCTGGAGACAAGTATCAGACAAAGGTGGTGGCAGACACGGGACAGGGCCCTGGGTGGGGCTGCTGGCGCTAAAAGGACTTCTCAGCAGGCGCAAGGTCTCCCGCCCCAAACGACCCCGCTGGCCACTTCAAGCTACTCCTCTGCTGCCCGGCTTCCCTCTGCCTCTGGCTCCCCTGGCTGAGCAGGGCCTTCACGGGCTCGACCCTGGCCCCCTTCAGCAGTTGTCTCAGACTCTTCCCGAGCGTCCCTGGGGCTGGTTTTGACCCCAGCGTCCTCATCTCCCTGGCACCCTTGCTCCTCCCCTCTGCTCCTTGCCTCTGACTGCCCTCTGCCCTCCTCT
The DNA here is from genome assembly GCF_002776525.5 of Piliocolobus tephrosceles. Taxonomy (NCBI): domain Eukaryota; kingdom Metazoa; phylum Chordata; class Mammalia; order Primates; family Cercopithecidae; genus Piliocolobus; species Piliocolobus tephrosceles. The sequence continues at coordinate 7,787,768 of NC_045446.1, read as the reverse complement.
TCTGTCGCAGCCTCCTGGGTCTCAGGCCACTCTGCCCGGCGGTAGACAAGGTAGCCAGTGGTGGGCAGCCTGTGGGCCAGGGCTCCAGGGGGCAGGCGGTGGTAGCCCTGGTCCTTGTACAGGAAGAGGCCAAAAGTGTTGGGCTGCGTCACTCGGAACTTGGTGGCACAGAGCTGGTTCAGGGTGGCGATCGAGGCCTCTGGGGACACGGCCAGGGTCTTGGAGGTGCAGCCACTGCTGGGATCCTGATAGGCTACTCTGAGGAGGTGCTATGCAGGAGGAGAAGCAAAAACAAGTACTCAGCCCTGACTGGCATGCATCTGGCTCCAAAGCTGAGGGACCAGTGTGGGCTGTGCAGGGACAGGGTGGGGAGGTGGAAATCCAGTGGCAGAACCAAGTGGCAAAAGCTCTGTGAGCTCCAGGGGTCGGCTTGTGGGCCACAGCTGAAGGTGCAGGACAGCCCAGTGGGGAGCTCACAAGCCTGAGACGAAGCTTTGATAGTGCACACTTTGTGCCCCAAGCACTCTCCTGCATTAACTCATTTAATCTTCACCTCAACCCCAGGAGGTAGGTCCTATTACCACATTGTACTGATGAGAAAACTGAGGCACAAAGTCGTTAGGTAACTTGCCCAAGTCCCTACAACCCAGTGGCAGAGCCGGGATTAGAACCCAGGATCTGGCTACAGAGTCTGGACTCTTCACCAAGGACAGGAAGGTGAAAGGCGGGGACGGTGTCTGGCTCTGAGGACACAGTGGAGGGCCTGTTACCTGGAAGCAGTGGGTGGCAGGCAGGCGGCGCTGCTCCCAGAGGCTGAGGGAGCGCCGTAGCTCCTGCGAGGGACTCAGTGGGAGGGTGTGGGCGTGACCCAGGCCACTCAGCAGGGCCAGGCTGGCAGACAGGCTGGTCAGGTAGTAGCCACCTGGGACACAGGGTGGAAGAACATGGCTCAGGCTGGGCGTGGGGCACCCATCCCCTCTCCCCTTCCCTGCTTATTCAGGGCCCACCCAGGCAGGGAAGTGGGTGGGGGTCCCTCACCCTCTCCGGTGAGCAGGCTGGGCTCCAGCAGCTCTGACATGTACTCGGCCTCCAGCAGCAGCTCAGGAAGGTCACAGTGGGCCAAGACGAGGCTCAGCAGAGGCAGGAACTCGTCGGCACCCGCGTCCTCCCCTGTGGGGACATGGTGAGAGGAAGAAGCTTCAGGTGCAGTCCTTGCTTTAGGCAGTGACCCCTCCCCATGGCCTAGTAACCATGGCGGGGCTTCGGAGAGGACGCACTGCTCTCTAGGCCTCAGTTTCGCAATCTGCAAGATGGGAGGGTGGGCTCATTCTCTCCTGCAGGGCCATTCCAGGGTCCTGGGGACCTGCCGCTGGGGGTCCTGCCTCCGACTCAGGGGGCAGGGCAGGGTGAGGTGGTGGCAGAGACATACCCTCCTGGGTCCTCAGGGCCATGTAGAGCAGCTTGCAGGCCTGCAGGAGCCGCTTGACCTGGGCGCTGGGTGAGTAGGTGCGGAGCAGCTGCAGCAGTTTCTGGCGCACCTGCTCCATCTCTACTGGGGAGGGCAGGCTCAGGTGGGACCCAAAGGCTCCAGGACCCTGGGCCCGGGCCAGGCGGAGGCCCTCAGCTAGGCGGCCCAGGGAGCCATCTGCGGCAAGCCGGCGCCGCGCGCGGGCTGCCAGGATGGGCCGGAGAGGCTTGAGCACAGAGCGATGCAATGACTTCTCCAGGACATGTTCTGCCGGAGGAGGGGCAGGGAGGGGTCAGGGGAAGACTGGGGAGAGGGGGGCAGAGGCCAGGGGAGAAGGGAGCAGGGGTAGAATTGGGGAGGAGAGGCAAGGAAAGCAGGAGGAGGTAGCCTGGGTGAGACAGAAGAGTTTGGGGAGAGAGGGGATGGAACTCTCTCGAACAGTGGTAAGATAGGGTGGGTTTGTAAAGCAGCAGAACAGAATCAGACAGGCTGGCGCTGTGGAGGGGAGCAGAGGGTCGGATGGGGCAGTGCTGGAGCTATGGAGAGACGGAGCCTCACCCAGCCTTTTAGGCGGCAGCAGCTTCTCAGGGCCCAGCTCCACGCTCAGCATGGCCCGGGCCCGGCTCAGCGCCTGACGGATGCCCTGCAGCTCCTGGGGCTCAGGCCCGGCCCGCACCTGGGTCAGTAGGTCCTGCACCAGCTGGCCTGCGGCTGTGTGTCGGTCCTGCATCAGTGCTGCCGCGGCCCGGCCCACCTGCCGCTCCGGCGCCAGTAGGGAGCAGAAGGCGGCACTCATGGACCGAAGCAGAGGCCGCCGGCGGCCCAGGTGGGGCGAGGTCGCTGGGCTCCCCCGGGACCCTGGTGCCCCCTCCTCCTCGGAGCTGCTGGGGGAGCCGCAGTCCACCTCCTGGAGGGAGGGCATAGGCGGAAGGCTAGGGTCACCGCCTGCTGGCACGCGGTACCCCACTGAACTCTCCCTCCGCAGCAGTTGGCAAGGGGGCAGCCGCTCTGTCTGGCTGGGGACTGCCCCTGGCAGCACAGGGACGGGGGGAGGCGGCACGGCAGGTGGAGACAGGGGGCTGGAAGTCTCTGTGGACACGCGCACTTTGAAGCTTCTCTTGAATTTCTCCCGCTTGGTGGGCCCCAGGTCCCCCGGGAACAGGGGGTTGAAGAAGCACAAGGCGGCTCCGGTGCCCTGGTCCAGCTCTTGAGGGGACCGGGCCTTCAGCTGGGGCAACACTGGGCCTCCAGCCGGGCCCCGCTGAGCCTTGATGTTGAGGGAGGAGCTCCAGAACTCTAGAGAACAAGAAACCAACTGGGGCCTCCAGGATTGGTTAGGGGAAGTTTCCCAACCAAGGAAAGGCATGGGCTTCGGGCAGTGTGCTGCGAGCCTTCCCTTCCCCTCAGCCTCAGCTTTTTCATCTGTGCAATGGGTGGCAAGGAGCTCTTACCAATGCCCAGATGGGAGATGGCCTCCAGCTCTTTGTGGGTGGCTGCACGGTGGATGGCTCTGGGGAGCTGCAGCGGGAGGAGAAGGATGTCCCTGAGGCCAGAGAGGGGAGCAGAAGGGAGTGAGGGCCGAAGGGGGTGGGGAGGATGGGCTGTCCCAAGGAGCAGGGCCCGTGGACACCGGGCACCCTGCAGGCAGACTCACCGGGTGTGGCAGTAGGCACAGATGAGCTGGACTAGGTCTGGGAACCTGAGCTCCGAGCCCTCCAAGGAGACGCCTGAGAGAGGAGGGAAGTGAGGTGCTTCTCTGGGGAACCTCCCTGCTTCCAGCCCCTTCCCGCCAGGCCAGCCCCTCACCGCCAGGGCTCTCCAGGATGTAGTGGCTGGAGACGAAGGAGGGGCCACTGGCTTCGGGCAGTCGCATGCACAGGGCCTGGCACTGCCGGGTGTTAGATTTCCGCACGAGGAACGTCTGCAAGTGGATAGGGCTCAGGCAGCTCAGGACCTTGGCGTCCCACCCTTCTCCCTCCCACCCCTGACTGGCCAGTCCCTGGAGGTCGGGGGCAAGACTCACCCCCGGGGGCTCGGTCCTCAGCACGTGCAGTGCCGCCGCTGCGTTGGCTTGCAGCTGCAGCCACACAGGCCGGGTGAGCAGCAGGCGCTCCCGCAGGCTCACAATACGCCCCGGCCGCTGTGGCCCGCCTGCCTGCCCGCCGCTGGCATTGGGCACGTCATACAGTGGGTCCTGGGCTGGCCTGGGGGCGGGCACCCAGATCTGAGCAGGGAGCCAGGGGCTGGGACCCTTGCTCTCCTCTTCCCCGCTCCCAGGTTTCCCACCTTCTCTGTCCCGGGATAGGCCCTCTTCTCGCAGCCCCTCCCTGCCCCACCTGGCTGCCCTGCCAACTTCACTAACTTTTCTGTCTCCAGGTGCCCAGGAGTGAAGCTGGATGGGCTGGGGGCTCCAGGAGGGCCCGTGCCTGACTCTCCAGGGCTTTCCATGGCTGGGAGCTCCTTCGGCTTCAGGAAGAGAATCCAACCCCAAGGCAAGGCACGCACATCCCAGTGAGTAACACTTCCTGAGGGCGGTCCGCCTGTCACACCCGCCTGTTAACTCTTGTGTGTCCACCCCGCCTGGCCAGTGCCTGCCTCCTCTGTTCTGGGCCCTGCTTCGGGGGTCAGGGATCCCCTCCATGCTAGCTAGCCTTGCCCTGAGGGCCCCAGCTGGGGGGTGCCACCTCCACACAGGGCCTCCTGCAGCCTCACCAGCTCCTCAAATTGCACAGGTGGGCGGGAAGTGGTTAAACGGCCTGACCCAGTCCCCGCAGGCCCCAGCCACACTCTGGGGGCACCTCTGGGGCTGTGGTCAGTTGCTCATCTGCCCCTGGCCTCAGGTCAGCCTCGTGGGAGAGCACCCTCTACTGTCCAGAGATGGCTCACTCCTGAACACGGGTTTTAGGATTTTAGGTTGCCATGGAGAAAATATGCCACATCTCCATGGAAACCAACCTATTTGCTTAACTGAGGTTCTGGGGGTGGTTCTGACACTCAGCACTAACCAGGGGGAGTCTGGCTGTGAGGTCGTTAGCACATGGCGCTGCTGCCGGCTGCCTCCTACGCACGCAGGCTCTGCCAGCCTGCCTTGCCAATCTGCCAGGCAACTGGGACAGGTGCAGACATGACCCAGGCTCCAAGCACACGCACCCATCCTCCCCACCCGAGGCACTCCGCTGGCGCCATATGTTCTCTGCCCAGTGCCGGGCAGCCCAGAGCCCACGTCCCCCTCCCCAGTCTGGCCCCACGCACAGTGCTCCAGCCTCTGCTGGGTAGTGCGAGGAGTGGCAATCTGCAGGTACCCCAGAAGTCAGCCTGGTTCAGGTGCTCCCCCAGAAGCCCTGATTCTCTTGCAAGGTAAATCACACATTCACAGGGCACGCCAGAATCCCAGGAAAGGTTTTAATTCTAGTCCTTGAAATCTGAGAGGCAGACACCAAGAACTGCCCTGAGAAAACCTGGGGGGCCTGGCATCTTGCCTCCAGCTCCAGCCAGGGTGGACAGCCCCCCTAGATATCACGTCTGACTCAGAGTTCCTGCACAGTGGGGCCTGGCTCCCTGGCCCTGAGGCCGGAGAGCCTGCATTCAAGGTCAGCAAGAGGATGTGGCTTTGACTTCGGCTGTCTTCTCTGTCAGGGGAGCCTCAAGAGGCGGATCTTCAGGAGCGGGAGGTGGCAGGCGGCTCAGGGATGGAGACAGCAGCCTTGCCTGGCCAGGTCGGCTCCACAGCCACAGCTGTGCAGGCCTCGAGGAGGACAGAGGAGGAGTCCAGGCCAGTGCCAGCAGAGTGGGAGGGCCCAGCAGCACCACAGGAGCCTGGCTGGGCAGACCCTGAGGGGCCTGTGGGTCTGCCTGTCTGCAGCAGGAAGATGAGAATCCTGGGTGCGGTGCCAGCTGCTCTGAGGGTCCCCCTGGCTCTGAACAGCAGGGTCACGGTCCTGTGCATATGTGGGAAGGAGAAAACTGTCACCAGTGAGGAAGCTGAAAGGAGGGGGGCAGCCACTTACTGAGGGGAGTGACTTTGGGCTGGCCCAGGACAGGCCTCCTGGGCAGCTCCACGGCCCTCCCTGACCCCTCCTGAGTGGGAGCTCCATCAACCCAGGCTTCCTCAGCCCCATCCTGGTTCCTGCTCCTCAAACTCCCACAAGCCCCTCAAATCTAGACCATCCTAACTTTCTTGGGCCACTGATTCTGACCCAGCCGCAGCCTCTCTCTGGGCTCCTTCCTGGAGGCTGAGCTGAGGGAAGGTGATGGCCAGGCGGGCAGGGGAGACCGTACAACAGCCATGGTTCTTACCATCCGATTTTCTCTTCTGAGGGGACACAGCTGCCCTAGCCTGGGTGGATGAGAAGAAAAGCCCCCCTGAGAGCCCACCTACAGCTTGGCAATCCCTGCCCCACCCCGCACCTCTGTGGCGTGTGGGCTGCTGCCTTAGTGCTATGCCCCCAGGGCTGGGAACATAGGTCCCCCCAAGCCAGAGCTCCCATGCTCCTGACCGCTGGCCAGCTCAGCGGCTCTCCCGCCTCCCCGCCCCCCTCCCACCCCATCAAAACCTGCCCAGGAACAGGAAGGGGCTGACACAGACTAGAAATCCCTTCTCCCAGGGCCGCCTTGAGCAAGAGGACTTGTGAGCCAACTGCGATCCAGGGACCCTGGGCTGAAGATGGGGGAGCCTTGGTGAGCAGAGAACTCCCAGGCCTGCAGATGGCAGAGCTGCTGCCAGGGTGGGGGGCCTGAGGTGGGGCAGGGCACATGGACAGCAGTGGCCCCACCTTTTTGATGGCCGTCCAGTCCTCCAGGATGTCGATCTCTTGAAGCATGTACACGATGTATGGGCCTGTGGTGGGGGTCAAGGAAGCCCAGTGGAGGCGGCAGGTGACGAGGGCAGGGCCACCCACCTGACATTCAGGAGTGGGGGTACAGCAGACAGCATGAAGTGGGAGCTGAGGATCTGGGTCCAGCTCAGGTTCCACCTCCTACCTCTTCGCCCCCCAGTTCCAGGGTCCTCCTGGAACCAAGTCCACGGAGGACACCAAGTGTTGTTCCCCATCCCTTGCTCATCCTCACCTCGTCTTGAGGTCAGCTGGCTGAGGCCCATCCCATCTCACCCTACAGCACTGGCCATGACCTGGCCCCTTCCCTGATCCAAAGACAGACGCAGGGCTTCTCCCTTCAGAGACAACTCCCCTTCCCCACAGTGCTCCCTACCTGATGTCTCCATGCCTTCACCTCCCATTTGCTCAAGTCACGGCCTTCCAGATCCCTCCCTCCCTGCCTGGGCCTGCTCTCCAGCACCAGGTAGCCATAATCACTAAGGCTGGCTGCTGCAGGAATGCCCTCAGGGGCGCAGGAGGACTCAGCTCTGCCAGGACAGATGAAAGCACAGCAGGCCCTGGACTAAGCTTAAGCTAACCCTGCCTAGGGAGGGGCGGAGGCAGCTGGTGCCCTCTCGGATGTGGGCACCCCATGGTAGGGCACCGGAGCACACAGGAGAGTGAAGCCATAGGCACTGGGGTAAGACCTCACAGAGGAGGTAACATTTGAGATGAGCCCTGGACAGTCGGGACAGGCAGGACTTCCAAGAGGGTGAGATATGAGCAAAGGCTCCCCAGGGAAAGCTGGGGACCTGCTCAGACAACCCCAGGAGATAGAAAGGCCTCAAAGGCCAAACCTCACTCAGGCTCGAGTGCAGTGGCACATCATGGCTTGCTGCAGCCTTGATCTCTCAGGCTCAAGCAATTCTCTTGCCTCAGCCTTCAGAGTAGCTGGGACTACAGGTGCACACCGCCACGCCTGGCTAATTTTTGCTATCTTTTCTAGAGACGGGTTTCACCATGTTGCCCAAGGTGGTCTCGAAATGAACTCCTGGGCTCAAGCAATCTACCTGCCTTGGCCTCGCAAAGTGCTGGGACTATAGATGTGAGCCACTGAGCGTAGCGCGTTTCTGTTTTCCTAGGGTCCACATGGCCCAGAGAGACCCAGGACCCTGTAAGAAATTGCTGACAGCTGGATTTGCCTGGACATGGTCACATGACACCAAGCAACCACAAGTGCATCTAGTGCGACTGTCCTCCATGTCCCCTCCAAACCCTTCCCCCAGGTCTGGAGGTGACCCTAACATCCTGCCAACCTTTTAGGCCACCTTGGGTGAAAGGATACCAGAAACCAGAGGTGCCTTCTTCCTCTTGCTGGGCGGCAGGGAGTCCCAAGACCTGGAGCTGCCTCTGGCGTGCAGTTTGTCGTCCCACCATTCTGCCCCCAGACCCAGAGTTAGAATTGGGGTGCTGGCCCACAAGACACTCCCTCTTCTGTGGCCTCTTCCCCCACCATGGGCCAGCCTGGCTTCATATCCCTTGCCCCATCACAACCCTGGGCTTGGGGTAGGAAGCCCCTTAGGGCTGTTCAGGTCCTGCCCACACAGCTGCACAGCCCCGGGAAGAGGCCGCTGCACTTCTGTGAGCCTCATCTGTTTAGCGGACAGTGGGATGATGACAATTCCTGCTACCCAGGACTCCACATGAACCCAGGTACTGTGAACATGGAGGGGACTAGAGCCATTGCATGGGACTGCAGGTCACACTGATACCTGTTTTGGAAAGAGCAGGGGCAGAAGAGGACAAGGAGACCCACTCTGCCTGAGCCCCCGCTGTGTGCCAGGCCCTTTCCAGGCCTGGTTTCCTTCAGTCCTCACACTGACCCCAAGAGGCAGGTCCTCTGACTGTCCCCTTGACTTGAGGACATCTGAAGTCCAGAAAGGGGTGGGTGTTGACAGAGCCAAGCCCAGGGCCGGGGTGCCCGGGCTCTCGCGCTCACCGGAGCTGAGGTCCAGGCTCTGGCGGTCCTCCTCCAGCCTCTGGATCCGCTCCTGCAGCTCCCCCTGCAGCGTGTCATACAGCAGCAGCTTCTCACTCTGGAAGAGGGGGCAAGAGCTCAGCAGAATGGATGGGGTGAGGTCACTTCAGGCCTTGTGCCCCGCCTTGTCCCCAGTGTACCCAATCAGGCCCACCTCCAGGTGCTGTTTGGCTCCCTGCAGCTCACATTCGTACTTATTCCTGATCACATCCAGACAGAAGCCCTTGTAGATCCCTGCAGAGAAAGGGAGGAGGGGCCCTGCTTGGCTGGGGAGCCTGGTGCCCACACAGGAGGGCTGAAAGCAAAGGGTGAGGCCAGGGAGGAACGAGAGAGGAAGGGGACAGGGTGCCATGGGTTCTGGGAGGGGAAAAAGGCACAGAACCACCCACAGACCTGCCACCTGAATGCGAATCTTGAGGCTCTGCTGCAGCCCCCCAAGGGGCTCCGTGTATTCAGGGGCTCTCTCAGCCCCCACTTCCTCCAGCCGCAACCGCAGCTGACTCAGTCGTTCCCTGAACAACCTGGGTGGTAAAAAGGCAGCCGTGCACCCATTTGCTCACCTATCGCTCCTGGGCAAACATGTACCCAGCACCCATTCCACAGCAAGCCCTGTGTTAGGTGTGTACTTCCTGGGCACCAACCACGCCTGCCCAGTACCAGGCCCACCACCTCCTCATCCCAGCTCCTCGCAGACCCAGCCCAAGGTGTCCCCACGCTCACTTCTCCTTTAGCTCCGAGAACTGCTTCTCTAGGTCCAGCATCTCACTGACACACTCGCTGCGGCGCCGCTCATAGTCCTCATCATCCATCTCTGGGACAAGAGGCCAGTAAGGGCTAGCTCTGGGGAGGGGTGGTGGGTACCCACGTGTGCATGTGCATCCTTCCTGTGTGTGTGTGCATGAGTGCTTGTGTGTAGAGGTGTAGAGGCTGTGTGTGCATGCATGCTTGTGTGTAGGGGCTGTGTGTGTCTGCATGCGTGCTTGTGTGTAGGGGCTGTGTGTGTGTGCATGTGTGCTTGTGTGTAGAGGCTGTGTGTGCGTGCATGCTTGTGTAGGGGCTGTGTGTGTGCATGTGTGCTTGTGTGTAGAGGCTGTGTGTGCATGCGTGCTCGTGTATAGAGGCTGTGTGTGTGTGCATGCATGCTTGTGTGAAGGGGCTGTGTGTGCATGTGTGCTTGTGTGTAGAGGCTGTGT
>NC_045446.1:7776888-7778245 GCF_002776525.5 Piliocolobus tephrosceles | reverse complement strand
TGTGTGCTTGTGTGTAGAGGCTGTGTATGTGTGCGTGCGTGCTTGTGTGTAGGGAATGTGTGTGCGTGTTCATGTGCTTGTGTGTAGGGGCTGTGTGTAGGTGCTTGTGTGTAGAGGCTGTGTGTGCGCGCTTGTGTGCAGGGGCTGTGAGTATACTTGTGTGCAGGGGCTGTGAGTATACCTGTGTGCAGGGGCTGTATGTGCATGCTTGTGTGCAGGGGCTGTGTGTGAGTATACTTGTGTGCAGGGGCTGTGTGTGCATGCTTGTGTGTGGGGGCTGTGTGTGCGTTTGTGCAGGGGCTCACCGGAGCTCTCCTCTTCTGACTCTGTCTGGCTGCCGCTCCGCTCCTCCTCGCTCTCTTCCTCCTCCCCATTCATCTCAGTGGCGGAATCACCCTCTGCTTCCATCTCTCCTGTGCCTTTGCTTGGAGGCTGGACGGGCATCCGGACTCTGGGAGAAGGAATGGAGCCATCACTTACAGCTGCCCACAGCTCAGAGGGAGAAAGAGGCAGCAGGAAGCTGAACCCAACCCGATCCCAGATGGGGAAAGCCAGGGAAGTGACTGGCCTGGCCACACCTTGAGCACATACTGGGTGACAAGGGTGCAAATGGCCGTCTGTACCTCTCACAGAAGCCTGGGAGCTGTGGAAATGCTCCTGCTCTTGGATGTCACTGGTGATCCTAATCCTGGGAATACTGGCCAAGGCTGTGATCCACAGAAAGGAAAGGCCCAGGGGGCACTCTCCACTGCCTATGGACTGGACCTAAATTTCTTTTTGAGACGGAGTCTCGCTCTGTTGCCAGGCTGGAGTGCAGTGGCACGATGTCGGCTCACTGCAACCTCTGCCTCCCGGGTTCAAGCGATTCTCTTGCCTCAGCCTCCCGAGTAGCTGGGATTACAGGCGCCACCACACCCGAACTGGACTTAAATTCCTAACTGGGGCTTTCAAGGTCTTTCCCAGACTGGACTTGACCTACCGGTCCAGCAACTTCATCCCACCATATAATGGCTAGTGCCTGCACTTCCACCTTCTGCCCTCTGCCTCAGCTGTTCCTTCTGCCTATAATGCCCTCGGCTTCTCTTCCAGATAACGCTACAATCTCCTTGTCTTTCATTGTGCTCTGGGTCAAATCCCATCTCCTTCTGCCTCCTCTTGGACCACAGGTCATCAGTGTTCCCCTCTCTTTTCTGTGTCTTCAGCTTTTCCCTCTTAGCAACCTCCTTCCCATGAAACTTTAGATGTGCCTGGGTATTTTCTAGCATTAACAAAACACAGAAACACAAAACCTCACCCATTCCACCTGACTGCTCCATTTGCCACTTCACAGTTACGCTTTTCAAGATCTCATGAACAC
>NC_045446.1:7754279-7776878 GCF_002776525.5 Piliocolobus tephrosceles | reverse complement strand
CTCCATTTGCCACTTCACAGTTACGCTTTTCAAGATCTCATGAACACTGGCTGTTCCTACTTTGACCTCCCAGTCGTTCAATGTCATCAATCTCAGCTGAAACTGATCCCGTAGCATTAACCAATGACTTCCTTGTGGCTAATGCCAGTATTTTTCAGTGCTTATTTTAATTGTCTGCTCGGCAACAGTGAACACTGGTAAGCATTCCTTCTTTTACTGACTCACCTAACATGCATTGAACATCTAACATATACTAGGTACCGTCAGAAGCTATGGTATGCAGGGGCCCCAAGTGTGACTGTCTTTGACCTCACCGAGTTTACAAGTTCCTGGGAGAGGGGAGCAAAGGAGTATGAGAGTTAAGACCAGGGGCATAAGGGAGGAGTATATAACCAGGACCTGGAGCCCGATGCAGCAGGGAGGCTTCCAAAGATGGACCAGATGGGTGAGCTGCACTTATTGAGGGAACATTCCAGGTAGAGTTAGTAGCAAAGACCCAGAAATAAGAGAAGGAAAGCAGCTGGGGGCACATGGGTCTAAGTCTCAGTGAGAAATCTGAGCTGTAGAGATTTGGTCGTCAGCATACAGCAAGTTCTTCATGCCACAGGAGACGGTGCGACTAGCAAGGGAGAATGTGTGCAATCAGAAGACGCCCATAATGGAACTCCCAGGGTTACCAAAGGGGCAGATGAGGAGACCCCTACAAAGGAGGAGGCAAAACCCGAAGCCGTGGAGAAAGAGAATTTCAGAAGAAAGCCAAGTACTGCCAAGTAGTAATTGTACTGATAGTGCCAAGTACTGCCAAGAGATCACCTAAGAGGAAGAAAACAGTCCTCTCAGCAGATAATCTCTCAGCCCCCTGCAGGCTTCTATTTTATTGTGTTCTTCCAACTTCTCTGGACACTGCTTGTAGTCCTTTAGAACACTGCAGACGGCACTCCCTCCAGGAAGCTTTGTTTGTATCTATTTGCCTATTCTCATGTCTGTTCCCCCAATCAGTCTATGAGCCTCACTAGGGCAGGGGTTGCACACGTACCTTATTTACCTAGCACAGTACTGGTTCACTTGATGACTGGAGGATTTGCAAATACAAATTTAACAACAACAACAAAATTTTGTGAGGCAGACATTAGCTTTTACTTTTCGGTAGTCCCAGGTCCCTGTGATGGTAGCAAACTTTCCTTGACCCCAATTCAAGTTGTGTATAATAGGCCTGGCCTAGGTGAGCGTTTAGTCATATTCCGCAACAATTTCACTAATGATCTGCACCTGACTTGAAAAGCTCGGTTCTCTAAACCAGCTTCATCTTTCCCGTTATCAAGCCTCAATTCCCAACACTTGCAATGCCTCTTCACTGTTAGTATATTCACTTTGTAAGACGCAGCTTTAAATCTATCTCTTCCAGAAACCTTTCTCTCCTCCAGCTGGTTCTGATTATAAGTGAGTTAAGTCACAGTCTTCCCATCTTACCCCGGGTGCAAAAAGCGGATAACCATTCCTGCTCTGAGTGTTGAGGAGCTCGCAGGTGGTAAGAGATGGAAAAGCACACTGTAAAACGCTGTACACAGGCAATTTAGCTTTTCAGAATGGCAGCTCCTCCGGGACACGCCCCTAGGGAAGGCAGACCCTCCCCATTCTCGCAGAGGTCAACCCAGCTTCTCCGCGGGGCCCAGGGGGCCTCCCGCTCGCTTCTAGATGCGCGGGAGCGGGCCGGAACATCGCTGGCTCGCCCGCAGCCCAGCACGCATCAGGCCAGTTAAATCTCTGCTTCGGCCTCGGAGGAGATTGTGCCGGCCCTGCTCAACTAACCGGAGAGGCCGAACCAAAAGCCATGCATGGCGATACGCACCGCGGGGGCTGGGGCCTCTGGCCTCAAGACCGAGATTCCCTGAGAGGTGCCCGTGGTTGCCGGTACCGGTAGCAGCGCCGGTCTCCCGTAGGCGCTGCGCGGCTCCCTTTTCTCCGGGAGGCAGAGCCTATCGGTGCTTCCGTGTGCGTCATCAGGAGGCGACCGTCGGGGGTGCTCACAATTGGACAGTTTGGTCCCGAGGCATGCTGGGATACCGCGGGCCGGTCTCCATAGTAACTGGCCGACATTCGCGCAGGCCTTTGGCCTGCAGGAAAGGCCCTGCTGTTGCAGTGCTTTGCAGACGGCGCCCTTCGTCCGCGGCCACCTCCCCACGACGTGCAAGGGGAGAAGCCGGCCCCGATCCCCCCACCCCCAGCTCAGGAGAGTAATGGAGCCAGCTGTGGGTGTGAACACGCATTTATTTACACATTGTCATCAGTAGGCACATACCCAGCCCAGCCTCTTGAAGGGACAGATCTCAGGCTGTCACCTATGGAGCCTGCAGAGTCTTCCCTCCTCTAGAGCCCTTGAGGGCGAAGGCCTGAGAGAACCAAGGCTTCTGTTCAAGAGCTAAGAACTAAATTTTATGCCTTCATCTGATTTCTTTCCAAAAAGTCCATTTCATTAAGTACTCAGACTTCTTAGCTCCATCCCATTCATACTTTTTGCTCTCCTACTACCCACCCAAGATTGTTAATAATAACAATAATAATAATAATACTGCGATAATATTAATACTTCACATTTGTACGAAGCTTACAGAATGTTTTCACATATAACATCTCATCTGAGCCTCCCAACAGTTCCGTGAGGTAGGTATTCTCACCTCCCTTTTTACAGACAGGGTAACCGAGGCTCAGAGAGGTAACGGGATTTACTCAAGGCCACACAGCTAGTTAGTGGTAAAGCTAGGACTTGATCCCAGCACCCCATATTCAAGTCCAGTGTTTCAACACCACAGCTACCTCTGTAAAGTGGAGCGACATTTTTTACCTCAGTCAGGCCTAAATGGTGGCCTGAGGAGCCCAGAGGCTGACTTCTCAGACTAGGGTAGGGAAGGGCTCAGCAGCGTCGGGGAGAGTTGGGGTACTTGGCCTTCAACTCCTGTTTGAACTGGCGATAAAGGATCTTATTGTGCTGATTTTCAGCCTCCTTTTGGGGATGGAACTTCAACGCTTCTTTGAAGCCCTTATGAACCAAGAAACCTTCGTTCAGGACCTCAAAATCAAACCCCGCCACATGCAGCTCACAGGCCTGTAGGAGGAAAGACAGGTCAGCAAAGTTTAATGACATTGACAGGGCTGAGACTGACTTCTCTAAAGCCACAGTCCAGCGCCCTCACCCCTCTGGAAGTATCCTGGATCTTCCAAACCATCCACCCACCTCCGGAACGGTGATCCCTCCTGCTTCATTGCCTCCTCTCCATCCAGGGCCACTCCTCATAACTCCCTGATCCCACCACCCCTCCTGCCCCATTACCCCTGCCCTCTGCCTTATGAGCACCTGGCTGATTCGGTTGAAGCCGTACTGCCGAAAGCGCTCGTCGAAGGTGGGCACCTTGCCTCCTGCCACGTAGAATGGCTCCCAGGGGTCCTGCCAAGGTACCACGTAGGCAGGCCGCAGCAAGCTCTCTTCCGGCAGGTTGACCCAGCGAGAATAGTTGGTGGGTGCCTGGCAGGGTGTGCACAACCCATAATAGAAGGGTCGCACCTCGCCAACCTGGTAGAGCTGCACCAGCTCGTTTTTGTTCATGGGCATACGGCGGGCTCGTCGGATCTCGAAGGCAGGCACCACCAGCGCGGTGCCTCCCCACTGGTTGCTCTGATCCAGCATTTCCCGCAGGCCTCTCCACAGCCCCTCGCTGGGCACCATGTCCACATCGATCACCAGGGCATAGTTGGCCCCCTCACGAGCCAGATTCCTCAGCAGGTTATTGGGGTAGGAGACATTGGTGCCCAACGCATAATTAATCCCGGGCTGGGCCACCCTGGCTAGCTTGTCAAAGACCTCCTGGCAAGACCGCAGCAGGGCAAACTCCCCCGGCTCCCGGGGGTCGGGCACGGCTGCCTCGTAACGAGAGGGGCACACGAGGTGCATGGCGACCCTGGCGCGCATGTCGGGGCAGTGGCTGCTCAGCGCGTAGGCCAGCACCGTGGCCAGCTGCGCCTCCTCCTTGGTGGCCGCGAACACCGACACGGACAGCGGGCCCTCCCAGCGCTCCAGCAGACCCGACAGGTGCAGCAGGTTATCCACGCTGGCATGCGTGGCCAGGATCACATCGTTGGGTTCCATGGTGGTCTTCAGCAGGCCCCTGTAGACGCGGTAATCGCCGCTGGCGTCCAGGACGCCTCCGGAGGCCAGCGCGGTGCGGAGCTGCGTCTTGACCTGGTCCACGGACCGTGGGGACGGGGGAAAGAACTCAAAATATTGGTCTTGCTCCTCCTGTCCGTGCAGTCCGGACAGCAGCGACAGGTAGAGCAGCTGCAGCATCGCCACCAGCATGAGCGCGGCCAGCAGCAGCTGGTAGAAGGCGCACCGGATGGCGTAGGACATCTGCATGGCTGTCGGGGCTCGGGGCGCGCAGCAAGGACCACCCGGCCACAGACTACACCAGCGGCCGCAAGCCCGGATTTACCGCAGCCAGCCGAGCGCAGCCGAGGCGAGCCGAGGCCAGCCGAGCCCCGCGCGCCGCGCCGCCCCGCCTGCCGCCCGCAGCCCGCCGCTGCCGCCCCCAGCCCCCCGCGCGTCGGCTCGCCCCCTGCGAGGGAGGAGGAGCCACAGCCCCGCCGCCCGGCCGCGCGCCGTGCAGACGCCCCGCCCGCCCGGGCCCCGCCGGCTTCCCGGGACGCGCTCTCCTCCCTCCCTGCCGGCGCGCGCACCCTGGACCAAGCGCGCCTTGGACGAGCAGCGCGCTGGGCTGGACTCGGAGGGAAACCGTGGCAGAGCTCGGCTGCAGCGTGGTAGAGGATGGCGCGGGCTCAGCTGAAAAGAAATCATAACGCTCCCTTCCTTCCGCGGCTTCTCGTTTCCCCGTGTCCGAAGAGGTCTGCGCTCCGAGATCGGTGGTAGTGCTTGGAAGGTGCGGAGGAGATGAGAGATAAGTGAATGTGGAAACAACTATGTTAGTAGGACGAGGTGGCCGAGTGGTTAAGGCGATGGACTGCTAATCCATTGTGCTTTGCACGCGTGGGTTCGAATCCCATCCTCGTCGGCCCTGTTTTATAGAGCGGGGTGGGAAAAGCGTCTAAATTTTCACATCCTGCCTGTTTGGAGCAGCAACCTGGAGAAAACTCAACTGGAGGTGCGAGCGGTAAGGAATCTTAATTTTCACATCCTTCCTGTTGGGAGCAGCAAGCTGAGGAAAACTGAACTGGGGGTATGAGTGGGATTCGATCCCAAGTCTCTCTGGTATTTATCCACCACGCATCTCCTACCTGTTCCTACTCCAGGTATCTGTAGCTCTGGGCAGAGGCCAAAGGTGTTTTCTTTACTTCTAGAAAGAGGAGGGCCCAGGGTTTGGTGGCACAGAAAAGACTAAAACCGGGATTCTGGCCAGTGTGAAGTTGGGGGCCAGTGTATGATCTGCAGGAATTAGGGAAGCCCGCATTGGAGGCATCCCCCTCCCCGTCCGAAGTAGTGGTACTTGTCCTACTCCCCGGCACTTCTCCTCCCAGGGCGGAGACCTTGTGTCCATACGCCTCGCTCCCCAACACAACACACACAATCTCTCTCTTTTTTTTTTTTTTTTAGGGGGATTCTTGCTATGTTGCCCAGGCTGGAGTGCAGTGGCACAATCTCGGCTCACTGCAACCTCTGCCTTAAGCGATTCTCCTGCCTCAGCCTCCTGAGTAGCCTGCCGCATGCCCGGCTAATTTTTTGTATTTTTAGCAGAGACGGAGTTTCACCATGTTAGCCAGGATGGTCTCGATCTCCTGACCTCCTGATCTGCCTACCTTGGCCTCCCAAAGTGCTGGGATTACAGGTGTGAGCCACCGCGCCTGGCCACACACAAACTCTTAAGCAGAAGGCTTTGAACATTCCAATATCAGGCCACCATACTCTTAATAAGTATTTGTGGATTAATTCATCTATGGACTCTTTAGAACACGAGAAGCCGTGGGAAGGGCAGACACTGCCACTGCTAAATCAATTACTGTATATTACTCAACTTTTTAGGCTGATCCAGGGAGGCCCCTATAGGGCAGAGTGCTCTGAATCTTGGGATGTCAGGACAGACTGGGCAGGGCTTCAGATAAGGATAAAGTGTTTGTCCCGCTATTCCACAGGCAGTAGGGTGCCACGGTTGTGGAGTTGAAGAATGATTAGAAAACCTTTATTTTGCAACCTAGTGCAAAAACGCACACTGAGTACCTGCTCCCTGCCAGGGACTGTGTTAGGCATGAAGGGATTGGCCCTGGAGGAGACACAGGTATTGTCCTTGAGGGGTTTCCGCTGGTGACCTTGGCTGTAAAGAGGAGAAAGGCAAGTGCAGATCCTTTCAGCACAGGCCTTGCAGACGGGAGGCTCAGAAGCCAGACATGCTGCCATTTGGATTTTCTTTGACCTCCTCAGTGTTTTATTTATTATTTTTTATTACCGTTATTTGAGACAGAGTTTTGCTCTTCTCGTCCAGGCTGGGGTGCAATGACGCAATCTTGGCTCACTGCAACCTCTGCCTCCTGGGTTCAAGCGATTCTCCTGCTTCAGCCTCCTGAGTAGCCGGGATTACAGACGTGTGCCATCATGCCTGGCTAATTTTTTGTATTATTTTTTAGTAGAGACGGGGTTTCACCATGTTAGCCTGGCTGGTCTCGAACTCCTAACTTCAGGTGATCCACCCGCCTTGGCCTCCCAAAGTGCTGGGATTACAGGTGTGAGCCACTGCACCCAGCCTGATGATGATGATGATGATGATGATGATGATGATGATTTTGAGATGGAGTTTCTCTCTTGTTGCCCAGGCTGGCGTGCAATGGCCCGATCTCTGCTCACAGCAACCTCTGCCACCTGGGTTCAAGCAATTCTCCTGCCTCAGCCTCTAGAGTAACTGAGATAAGAGGCATGCACCATTACACCCAGCTAATTTTGTATTTTTGGTAGACACGGGGTTTCTCCATGTTGGTCAGGCTGGTCTCGAATTCCCGACCTCAGGTGATCTGTTCGCCTCCCAAAGTGCTGGGATTACAGGCGTGAACCATCACGCCCATCCCCACCTTATTATTATTTTTAAGACAGAGTCTGGCTTTGTCACCCAGTCTAGAGTGCAGTGGCGCGATCTCAGCTCACTGCAATGTCTGCCTCCTAGGTTCAAGTGATTCTCCTGCCTCAGCCTCCTGAGTAGCTGAGATTACAGGGAAGCACCACCATGCCCGGCTAATTTTTTGGTATTTTTAGTAGAGATGGGGTTTCACCATGTTGGCCAGACTGGTCTCAAACTCCTGGCCTCAAGTGATCTGCCCCCCTTGGCTTCCCAAAGTGCTGAGATTACAGGCGTGAGCCACTGCACCCTGCCCCAAACTGATATTTTAAAACATTAAGGAGGCTGGGCGCAGTGGCTCACACCTGTAATCCCAGCATTTTGGGAGGCCGAGGCGGATGGATCACCCAAGGTCAGGAGTTTGAGACCAGCCTGGCCAACATGGTGAAACCCCATCTCTACTAAAAATACTAAAATTAGCTGGGCCTGGGTCCCTGTAATCACAGCTATTCTGGAGGCTGAGGCAGGAGAATCGCTTGAAACCGAGGCAGAGGTTGCAGTGAGCCAAGATAGCACCATTACACTCCAGCCTGGGTAACACAAGAGACTCTATCTCAAAAAAAAAATTCAGTTTGGGCTGGGCTCGGTGGCTCATGCCTGTAATCCCAACACTTTGGGAGGCCAAGGCAGGGGGATCACTTGAGGCCAAGAGTTCAAGACTAACCTGGTGAACATAGTGAGACCCATGTCTCTGTAAGAAAAGAAAAATGTTTGAATCATGTTAGTAGTTAACACTGGTGAATCGGATTTCACGTACAACCCATCTTTCTGCCTTTTATTTTATTTTTTTGAGATGGTGTCTCACTCTGTAGCCCAGGTTGGAGTGCAGTGGTGCAATCATGGCTCACCACAGCCTCAGCCTTACTGGGCTGGGACCTTTCCAAGTAGCTGGGACTACAGGTGTATGCCACCATGTGTGACTCATTATTTTATTTTATTCTATTTTTGAGACAGAGTCTCACTCCAGTGCCCAGACTGGAGTGCAGAGGCACATCATGGCTATTGCAGCCTCAACCTCCCAGGCTCAGGTGATTCTCCCACCTCAGCCTCCCGGGTTGTTGGGCCTACAGGTGTGTGCCACCACACCTGGCTACATTTCTGTATTTGTTTGTAGAGATGAGGTTTTGCTGTGTTGCCCAGGTTGGTCTTAAACTCCTGGACTCAAGAGATCCACCCATCTTGGCCTCTCAAAGTGCTGGGATCATAGGCATGAGCCACTGAGCCAGGCCTATCTTTTATTTTTAAGTTCAGAAGATCTGGCAGTGGCTGGCCTGCATCCCCACAGGGTGACAATGGGCCACAGCACCAGAGTGGCCCCCACTTTGCAAACAGTCTTCTCTTTGCCAAACTCCCACCCCTGCCCTTCCTTGTCTGCCTCTGCCAGTGGCCCTTTGAGCATTTGAGTTTCATCTGCAGTGCTCACATGATACCCATTTATTACCTCAAAGAAGACTTGCCTGCTCATCTGCCCCCAGTCCCCCACTACAGTGTTAGGCGCACAGCAGGTGTCATCAATACATGTTTGTTGAATGAATAGTTAAGATGCTTATGAAGTGTCCCCAGAGACCCTAGTCTAAGGGGACACTGTAAAATGGTGACTGGGGCTTGGTGAGGTGTCAAGATCAGGGAAAGCCACATGGAAGGCCCAGAAGGTGGCAGAAAGCTGCTACTGTGGGTAGAGGCACCTGGCTGGGGAGAGGGACTGTTTGTGACAGAGAGGGGAGTGGGAGTTTCAAAGACCAGTGTAGCCAGGTGTGGTGACTCTTACCAGAGTGAGACCTTGTCTCAAACAAACAAACAAAAAATGGCATTAATAACCAATAACGAGGGATCTGCTGGTGCCCTTACTACAGGCCAGATGGCAGGGCATACCTGGACTCTCCCCAGAGAGACTTGTGTTAAGCGTTCTCCAGAGAAACAACTGTGAGTGTGTGTGTGTGTGTGTGTGCACGCATGTGACAGAAAGAGAGCAGGAGAGAGTAAGTGACTGATTTTGAGGAATTGGCTCATGTGATTATGGGAACTGGCAAGTCCAAATTCCACAGGGCAGGCTGGAAACCTAGGGAGAATTGGATGTTGCAGCTCAAGTTAAAAGGCAGTCAAGCCAGGAGCGGTGGCTCACGCCTGTAATCCCAGCACTTTGGGAGGCCAGGGCGGGCGGATTGCTTGAGGTCAGGAGTTTGAGATCAACCTGGGCAACATGGTGAAACACTGTCTCTATGAGATCAACCTGGGCAACATGGTGAAACCCTGTCTCTACAAAAATACAAAACAATTAGCCGGGCATGGTGGTGCGTGCCCAGCTACTCGGGAAGCTGAGATGGGAGGATAATTTGAGCCCAGGAAGTCAAGGCTGCAGTGAGCCATGATTGCACCGCTGTACTCCAACCTGGGTGACAAAGTGAGACCCTGTCTCACTATAAAAGGCAATCTAGAGGCAGAATTCCCTCTATCTTTTTCCCTTAAGGCCTTCAACTGATTAGATGAGACTCACCCACATTATGGAAGGTTGTGCTATTGTAATATAATAAATGGCCGTGGCTGGGCACGGTGGCTCACGCCTGTAATCCCAGCACTTTGGGAGATTGAGGTGGGAGGATCACTTGAGCCCAGGAGTTTGAGACCAACCTGGGCAACACGGTGAGACCCCATTTCTACAAAAATTTTAAAAAATTAGCCAAGTATGTTGGTGTTCTCCAGTAGACCCAGCTACTCAGGAAGGTGAAGTGGGGGGATCACTTGAACCCAGGAATTCGAGGTTGCAGTGAGCTGTGATTGTGCCACTTCACTCCAGCCTGGACAACAAGGCAAGACCCTGTCTCAAAAACAAACCAACAAAAAAAGAAATATATGTTTGGTCTCTCTCTCTCCAGTTCCTAACACAGAGTTCCTAAATCCCTTGAAATTTCCTGAGGGACAAGAGCATCTTTTGTTCTAGTGATGCAAGTCTTCCTGAACTCTTAAATAGCCTCAGGATGGGGTCTGGTTGCCAGAGGAACCAACCATGTGATTAAAGAGTTGGAACTTTCAGTCCCACCCTCTGACCTCTAGGGAGGAGGAGACAGGCTGAAAATTGAGTATATCACCAGTGGCCAATTATGTTATCAATTATGCTGACCCTTTAATAAAGGCTCAATGAAACCCCAGAAGGTCAGGGTTTGGAGAGCTTCCAGATAGCGGAACACCTGCAGGTTCCCGGAGGGTCGTGTGTCCAGAGGTGGTACAGAAGCTCTGCAGCCTGCCCCTCACACCTTGCCCTGTGCATCTCTTCCACCTGGCCGTTCATCTGTATCCCTTGTAATATTCTTTTTTTTTTTTTTTGAGATGGAGTTTTACTCTTGTTACCCATACTGGAGTGCAATCGTGCTCTCTCTGCTCATGGCAACCTCCGCCTCCCGATTCTACTGCCTCAGCCTCCCAAGTAGCTGGGATTACAGGCATGTGCCACCACGCCCAGCTAATTTTTGTATTTTTAGTAGAGATGGGGTTTCTCCATGTTGGTCAGGCTGGTCGCGAACTCACGACCTCAGGTGATCCGCCCACCTCGGCCTCCCAAAGTGCTAGGATTACAGGCATGAGCCACTGTGCCCCACCTGTAATATTCTTTATAATGAAAGGATAGTAGACATAAGTGGTTCCCTGAGTTCGGGGAACTCTCTAGCAAATTAAACCCAGGGAAGGAGTTAGGGGAG
This sequence comes from Piliocolobus tephrosceles, assembly GCF_002776525.5. Taxonomy (NCBI): domain Eukaryota; kingdom Metazoa; phylum Chordata; class Mammalia; order Primates; family Cercopithecidae; genus Piliocolobus; species Piliocolobus tephrosceles. The sequence goes on along the minus strand of NC_045446.1, from coordinate 7,766,080 downwards.
CTTGGTTTATATCTGGTTGGTCAGAAGTGTAGGCAACTGGCTGGGTACAGTGGCTCATGCCTGTAATCCCAGCACTTTGGGGAGGTTGAGGCAGGCGGATCACCTGAGACCAGGAGTTCGAGATCAACCTGGCCAATATGGGGAAACCCTGTCTCTACTAAAAATACAAAAAATTAGCTGGGTGGTGGTGGATGTCTGTAATCTTAGCTACTTAGGAGGCTGAGGCAGGAGAATCGCTTGAACCCAGGAGGTGAAGGCTGCAGTGAGCCAAGTTCATGCCATTGCACTCCAGCCTGGGCAACAAGAGTGAAACTCCATCTCAAAAGAAAAAAAAAGAAGTGTAAGCAACAACCTACTATGTGCAGTTGGCATCTGAAGTGGGGCAGGTATGTGGGACTGAGCCCTCAACCCATGGGATCTGACACTATCTCCAGGTAAATAATATCAGAATGGAATTGAATGATAGGACACTCTGTTGGTGTCCACTGGAGAGCTGCTTGGGTGGTGTGTGGGGAAGAATCCCCATCAAGTTTGGTGACCAGAAGCGAAGTGTTGTATTGAGTGTGAGGGCAGAGAGAAAATAACTGGGTTTTCTCCTTCAGAGAAGGAAATCATCTTCAGAGAAGGTAGACTTTGAGTAAAGTCTACTGATTTAAATGTAAATTTTTTCTTAAAAAAAAATGCCTTCATAGGGTGTGGTGGCCCTTGCCCGTAATCCCAGCACTTTGGGAGGCCGAGGCAGGCGGATCACGAGGTCAGGAGATTGAGACCATCCTGGCTAACACGGTGAAACCCTGTCTCTACTAAAAATACAAAAAATTAGCTGGGGGTGGTGGCGGGCACCTGTAGTTCCAGCTACTCGGGAGGCTGAAGCAGGAGAATGACGTGAACCCGGGAGGCAGAGCTTGCAGTGAGCCGAGATAGCCCGCAGCACTCCAGCTTGGGCGACTGAGTGAGACTCCGTCTCAAAAAAAAAAAAAAAACACCTTCATAATGATGTCTAAACTTGGTGTTTGATCAACTGTCTGGGTGCCATGACTTAGCCAGCTTGACAAATAAAAGTAACTGTCACACGACTCTACTGCTGTCGTCTGACACATGGCACTGGGCTCCTCCCACTTGCCTCCCACAGCTAAAGCCAGACACGAGACTCACCCGAGATTCCACCCCGAGTCCCCTTTCCAGGCTGGTTTCTGCCATCTAGACCCACAACCACCTACCCCTCAAGAACTGAATCAGTGCAGTCCCAGATTGGGCCATTCACAGATGGCCATCTCCCAACTGCAGGTGTTTTTTTGTTTTTTGTTTTTGAGATGGAGTCTCGCTCTGTTACCCAGGCTGGAGTGCAGTGGTGCAATCTTGGCTTACTGCAACCTCCACCTCCTGGGTTCAAGCAGTTCTCCCGCCTCAGCCTCCCAAGTAGCTAGGACTACAGGCGTGCGTCACCAGGTCCAGCTAATTTTTGTATTTTTTTTGTAGAGATGGGGTTTCGCCATGTTGGCCAGGCAGGTCTCGAAATCCTGACCTCAGGTAATCCACCCGCTTCAGCCTCCCAAAGTGCTGGAATTACAGGTGTGAGCCACTGTGCCCTGCCCCAGCTGCAGTTTTAACAGGGTTCTGTCCCAAGTCAATTGAAGGCTTGATTGAAGCCTAAAAGACAGCTAATCAGACCCTTCACTTGTCCCAAGGTGAAGGTCAACGGCTGTAGTTTCCTGAGGCCCCATCATATGTCAGCCCCAGCTAAGGGCTTTGCCCACCCTGAGTTTTCCAACAGCCCCTCAAGGGAGGTCTGTTCACCCCTCACATCCTTCTCCCTCCTCCTGAGTGCTTGCCCCCTCCTTAGGCCCCCACACTACACCGGCTTCATGGCCTGGCTTTGGGAGCTCCAGAGCTGCCTCCAACCTGGAGGGAGTCCCCTGCCTCCAAGTGCTGGAAGGATGGAATTATTATCTGAACCAAGATCGTGCTTGGCTACTGGTCTACTGTCCTGCATGGCATCCTGGGGTCTCTGGAGGCACTTTTCTTGGGAAGCAGGACAGGCAGAGTGTGGGCTCTGAAGATGGAATTCCAGCTCTGCTGTATGGTCTTGAGTAAGATCCTTTTTTAAAAAAAATAATTTTTTTAAAACAATTGAGCCAAAATATGCATAATTTAAAATTAACCATTTTAAAATGTGGCATTTAGTATATTCACAGTGTTGTACAACTACTACCTTTATCATGTACCAAAACATTTCCATCACCCCACAGAAAACCCCATATCCATTAACAGTTACTCCCCAGTTCCCCATCCCCTACTCCCCATCAACATTGATCTGCTTCCTATCTATGTGGATTTGCCTATTCTGAATATTTCAAATACATGTAATCATACAATATATGATCTTTTATGTCTGGCTTCTTTCACTTAGCATAGGAATTGCTTGATCATATGGTAGCTGTACGTTTAACTTTTTTTTTTTGAGACGGAGTCTTGCTGTGTCACCCAGGCTGGAGTGCAGTGGCTGGATCTCAGTTCACTGCAAGCTCCGCCTCCCAGGTTTACGCCATTCTCCTGCCTCAGCCTCCCGAGTAGCTGGGACTACAGGTGCCCGCCACCTCGCCTGGCTAGGTGTTTGTATTTTTTAGTAGAAATGGGGTTTCACCGTGTTAGCCAGGATGGTCTTGATCTCCTGACCTCGTTATCTGCCCGTCTCAGCCTCCCAAAGAGCTGGGATTATAGGCTTGAGCCATTGCACCTGGCCACATTTAACTTTTTGAGGAACTGCCAGACTGTTTGTCATGGCGGCTGTACCATTTTATATTCTCACCAGCAGTGTATAGGGGTTCTAATGTCTCCACATTCTTGCTAACACTTACTTTTTTTCATTAAAAAAATTACTATAACCAGAGCTGGGTGTGCTGGCTCACGCCTGTAATCCCAGCACTTTGAGAGGCCGAATAGGGCAGACTACTTGAGGTCAAGAGTTCAAGACCAGCCTGGCCAGCATGGCAAAACCCTGTCTCTATTAAAAATACAAAATTAGCTGGGTGTGGTGGTGCATGCTTGTAGTCCCAGCTACTTGGGAGGCTGAGGTGGGAGAATTGCTTGAACCTGGAAAGTGAAGGTTGCAGTGAGCTGAAGTACTCCTACAGTACACTACTGTACTCCAGCCTGGGCGACACAGTGAGACTGTCTCAAAAAAAAGAAAAAAGACTATAACCGTCCTAGTGGATATGAAGTGGTATCTACTTGTGGTTTTGATTTACATTTCTCTAATGAATAATAACGTTGAGCATCTTCTCTTGTGCTTGTTGGGCATTTGTATAGCTTCTTTGTTTTATTATTTATGTATTTTTTGAGACAGAGTCTCACTGTGTCACCCAGGCTGGAGTGCAATGGCATGATCTTGGCTCACTGCAACCTCTGCCTCCCAGGCTCAAGTAATCCTCCCACCTCAGCCTCACGAGCAGCTGGGATTATAGGCACACACCACCACACCCAGCTAATTTTTATAATCTTTGTAGAGACAGGGTTTCGCCATGTTGCCCAGGCTTGTCTCGAATTCCTGACCTCAAGCAATCCACCTGCCTCGGCCTCCCAGAGTGCTAGGATTACAGGCATGAACCACTGTGCCCGGCCTGTATGTCATCTTTGAAGAAGTGTCTATTCAAGCCCTTTGTCCATTTTTGGGGTTGTCTTTTTGTTGTTGAGTTCTAAGAGCTCTCTATATATTCTGGAAACTAGACCCTTACTGAATATATGATTGCATATATTTTCTCCTATCCCATATGGTGTCTTTTCACTTTCTTGATAATGTCATTTGATAAACAAAAGTTTTAGGCTGGGCACGGAGGCTCATGCCTGTAATCCCAACACTTTAGGAGGCTAAAGCAGAAGGATTGCTTGAGCCCAGGAGTTCAAGACCAGCCTGGGCAACATGGTGAAACCCTGTCTCTACAAAAAAATACAAAACTTGGCGTGGTGGTTCATGCCTGTAATCCCAGCACTTTGGGAGGCTGAGGCAGGCAGATCACCTGAAGTCAGGAGTTCAAGACCAGCCTGGCCAACGTGGTGAAACGCCATCTCTACTAAAAATGCAAAAATTAGCTGGGCATGGTGGCACGTGCCTGTAATCCCAGCTACTCAGGAGGCTGAGGTGGGAGAATTGCTTGAACCCAGGAGGTGGAGGTTGCAGTGAGCCGAGATGGCACCACTGCACTCCAGCCTGGGCAACAAGAGTGAAACTCCATCTTAAAAAAAAAAAAAAAAAAAAAAAAAAACTTAGCCGGCCATGATGTCATGGGCCTGTAGTCCCACCTATTCAGGAGGCTAGGTTTGGGGATCTCTTGAGCCTGGGAGGCAGAAGTTGCAGTGAGCTGAAATCACACCACTGCACTCCAGCCTGAACAACAGAGTGAGACCCTGTCTCTAAATAAATAAATAAAATAAATAAAAAATTTAAATGTTGATGTGAAGTTCCCTTTTATCTTTTTTTTTTTTTTTTTTTTGTTTTTGTTTTTTTGTTTTTTTTCTGTTGTTGCCCATGGCTTTGGTGTCTTATTTGAGAATTCATTGCCAAATCCAAAGTAATGAAGATTTACGTGTCAGGCCTCTGAGCGTAAGCTAAGCCATCATATACCCTGTGACCTGCATGTATATATCCAGATGGCCTGAAGTAAATGAAGAATCACTAAAGTGAAAATGACCTGTTCTTGCCTTAAGTGATGACATTACCTTGTGAAATTCCTTCTTCTGGCTCATCCTGGCTCAAAACCTCCCCCACTGAGCACCTTGTGACCCCCACCCCTGCCCGCCAAAAAACAACCCCCTTTGACTAATTTTCCTTTACCTACCCAAATCCCATAAAACGGCCCCACGCCTGTCTCCCTTCACTGACTGTCTTTTTGGACTCAGCCCACCTGCACCCAGGTGAAATAAACAGTTTTACTGCTCACATAAAACCTGTTTGGTGGTCTTTTCACACAGATATGAGTGAAATTATGCCTACATTTTCTTCTAAGAGTCTTACAGTTTTAGGTCCTATAATATAGGTCATTTATCTGTTTTGAGTTAGTTTTTGCATATGGTGTGAGGTAGGGGTTCAGATTTGTTAAAGAGACTATCTTTCCCCATTGAATGGTCTTAGAATTTTTGTCAAAAATTATTTAGCCAAAGATGGGTTTATTTCTGTTGCTTCATTTCTATTCCATTGGACTACATGTCCATTCTTATGTCAGTACCACACTGTTTTGATTACTGTAGCTTCAAAGTAAGTTTTGACATTGGGAAGTATGAGTCCTCCATCCAGCTTTGTTCTCTTTTTCAATATTATTTTAGTTATCCGGGGTTACTTGCACTTCCATATTAATTTAAGGATAGACTTTTCTTTCTTTCTTTTTTTTTAAGAGACAGAATCTCACTATATTGCCCCAGGCTGATATCAAGCTCTGAGCTCAAGCTATTCTCCCACCTCAGCTTCCTCAGTAGCTGCGACTACAGGCATGCACTGCTGTGCTTGGCTGGAATTTTGATAGAGATTGCACTGAATCTGTGTATCACTCTGGATAGTATTGCCATCTTAACAATGTACATCTTCCAATCCATGAACATACAATATATTTTCATTTCTTTAGGTCTTCTTTAGTTTATTTCAGCACAGCCTAGGCAACACAGTGAGATCCCAGCTCTACAAAAAAAAAGAAAGAAAAGAAAAAATTTTAAAAAATAGCTGGGCGTGGTGGTGCACGCCTGTAGTTTCAGCTACCCAGGAGGCTGAAGAGGGAGGATTGCCTGAGCCCAGGTTAAGGCTGCAGTGAGCCACGACTGGGCCACTGCACTCCAGGCTGGGTGGCAGAGTGAGACCTTGTCTCAAAAAAAACTTTTAATTTCAACAATGTTTGGAAATTTTCTTCTCCTTCTTCTTCTTCTTTTTTTTTTTTTTGAGGCAGAATCTCACTCTGTCATCCAGGCTGGTGTGCAGTAGCATGATCTCAGCTCACTGCAACCTCCGCCTCCTGGGTTCAAGTCATTCTCATACCTCAGCCTCCCAAGTAACTGGGATTATAGGCATGTGCCAACATGCCCGGCTAATTTTTTGTGTTTTAGTAGAGATAGGGTTTCACCATGTTGGCCATGTTGGTCTCAAACTCTTGAGCTTAGGTGATTCGCCTGCCTGGGCCTCCCAAAGTGCTGGGATTACAGGCATGAGCTACTAAGCCCAGCCAATGTTTTATATTTTCAATGGGCAAGTTTTTTACTTCCTGGGTTAATTTTTTCCTAGGTGTTTTACTCTTTTGTATCCTATTGTAAATGGAGTTGTTTTCTTAATTTCCTTTTCATGTTGTTCATTGTTAGTGTATATAAATATAACTGAATTTTGTTTGTTTGTTTTGAGACGGAGTTTCGCCCTTTCCCCCAGGCTGGAGTGAAGTGGCGTGATCTCAGCTCACTGCAACCTCTGCCCCCCGGGTTCAAGCAATTCTCCAGCTTTAGCCTCCTGCGTAGCTGGGATTACAGGCATGTGCCACCACACCCAGCTAATTTTTGTATTTTTAGTAGAGATGGGGTTTTGCTGTGTTGGCCAGACTGGTCTCAAACTCCTGACCTCAGGTGATCCACCTACCTCAGCCTCACAGAGTGCTAGGATTACAGGCATGAGCCACTGTGCCTGACCTGAATTTTGTGTGTTAATTTTTTTTTTTTTTTTTTGGAGGCGGAATCTCACTCTGTCACCCAGGCTGGAGTGCAGTGGCCTGATCTCACTTCATTGCAACCTCACCTCTTAGGTTTAAGTGATTCTCCTGCCTCAGGCCCTTGAGTAGCTGGTACTACAGGTGTGTGCCACCACACCCAGTTAATTTTTATATTTTTAGTCGAGACAGAGTTTCACCATGTTGGCCAAGCTGGTCTTGAACACCTGACCTCAAGTGATCCACCCACCTCAGCCTCCCAAAGTGCTGGGATTACAAGCACGAGCCACTGAGCCAGGCTATTGTGTGTTAATCTTGAATTCTGCAACTTTGCTGGCTTTATTAGCTCTAAAAGTTTGTGTATGTGTGTATGTGTCTGTGTGTGTATGTGTCTCTGTGTGTATGCATGTATTCTTTAGGATTTTCTACATATGTATATATTATGTCATCTGTGACTATGAATAGTTTTACCTCTTTTTCAATTTGCTTAACTTTTGTATCTTTTTCTTGCCATTTTTTTCCCACCTCTATGTGGAAGCTCGTATCTTGCCAAATTGCACTAGCTAGAACTTCTAGTACAATGTTGAGTAGATGAAATGGTGAAACCACGGATCCTTGTCTTGTTCCTGATCTTTGGGGGAAGGCTTTAGGTCTTTCGCCATTAAGTATAATGTTATTTGTGGATTTTTCATAAATGCTCTTTATCAAGTTGAGGAAGTTTCCATCTATTCCTTGTTTATTCAGCATTTTTATCTTGAACGTGTGTTGGACTTTGACACATGCTTTTTATCTTGAACGAGTGTTGGACTTTGACATGTGCTTTTTATCTTGAAAGCATGTTAGATTTTGTCACATGCTTTTTGTTCATAAGTTGAGGTGATCATGTTGTGTTTCCCCTTCATTCTGTTAATGTGGTGTATTACATTGATAGATTTTCTTTTTCTTTTTTTGAGACAGTCTTGCTCTGTTGCCCAGGCTGGAGTGCAGTGGAACAAGCTTGGCTCACGGCAACCTCTGCTTCCTGGGTTCAAGTAATTCTTGTGCCTCAGCCTCCAGAGTAGCTGGGATTACAGGCATGCGTCGCCATGCCTGGCTAATTTTTGTATTTTTAGTAGAGATGCCGTTTCACCATGTTCGCCAGGCTGGTCTCGAAATCCTGACCTCAAGTGATCCGCCTGCCTCAATCTCCCAAAGTGCTGGTATTAAAGGCATGAGCCACCACACCCAGCCTTTCTTTCCTATTTTTTTTGAAATGGAGTCTCACTCTGTTACCCAGGTTGGAGTGAATGGCACGATCTCGGCTCACAGCAACCTCTGCCTCCCAGGTTCAAGCGATTCTCCTGCCTCACCTTCCCGACTAGCTGGGATTACAGGTGTCCACCACCACAATCAGCTAATTTTTTTTTTGTATTTTCAGTAGAGACAGATTTCATCATGTTGACTAGGCTGGTCTCGAACTCCTGACCTCAAGTGATCCACCTGCTTCAGCCTCCCAAAATGCTGAGATTACAGGGTGAGCCACAGTGCCACATTGATTGATTTTCATATGTTAAACAATCTTGCATTTCTGGAATAATTCCTACTTGGTCATGGTGTGTAATTCTGATAATATGTTGCTGGGTTAGGTTTGCTAGTGCTTTGTGGAGGATTCTTGCATCTATATTCATATGGTCTGTAATTTTCTTGGAATGGTCTGTATGTTACTTTGGCCTCAGGTCACGTAGAATGAGTTGTAAAGTGTTTTTCTTCTATTTTATGGAAGAGTTTGAGGGTTGTTGTAAATTTCTTTTTTCTTTCTATTTTGCGCACTACCCTGATGTAGGATTGTTGTTAATTCTCTTTGTTTTGTTTGCGACAGAATCTTGCTCTGTCACCCAGGCTGGAGTACAGTGGCATGATCTCAGCTCACTGCAACCTCTGCCTGCTGGGTTCCAGCGATTCTCCTGTCTCAGCCTCCAGAGTAGCTGGGATTACAGGTGTGCACCACCACGCCCCGCTAATTTTTGTATTTTTACTAGAGACTGGGTTTCACTATGTTGGCCAGGCTGGTCTCAAACTCCTGACCTCAGGTGATCTGCCCTTGTCAGCCTCCCAAAGTGCTGGGATTACGGGTGTGAGCCACCGCGCCTGGCTGGATTGATGTTAATTCTTTAAGTAATTGGTAGAATTCACTTGTGAAGCCATCTGGTCCTGGGATTTTCTTTGTTGGGAGGTTTTTGATTACAGATTAAATCTGGTTACTTGTTATAGGTCTGTTCAGATTTCCTGTTTTTTCTTGCATCAATTTTGGTAGTTTTTGTGTTTCCAGGAATTTGCCCATTTCATCTGACTTGTTAGCATACAGTTATTCATAGTATTCTCTTATAGTCCTTTTTACTTCTAGGTAAAGGCATACCTCACTTCTTTTTTTTTTTTTTTTTTTTTTTTGAGATGGAGTCTCGCTCTGTCGCCCAGGCTGGAGTGCAGTGGTGCGATCTCAGCTCACTGCAAGCTCTGCCTCCTGAGTTCACGCCATTCTCCTGCCTCAGCCTCCCGTGTAGTTGGGACAACAGGTGCCCGCCACCACACCCGGCTATTTTTTTTGTATTTTTAGTAGTTTTCACTGTGTTAGCCAGTATGGTCACGATCTCCTGACCTCGTGATACGCCAGCCTCTGCCTCCCAAAGTGTTGGGATTACAGGTGTGAGCCACCATGCCCAGCCAGGCATACCTCACTTTATTGCACTTTGGGTTATTGCACGTCACAGATAATTGCATATTTTTTTTACAGATTGAAAGTTTGTGGCACCCCTGTGTTGAGCAAGTCTGTTGGTGCCATTTTTCCAACACCATGTGCTCACCTCCTGTCTCGGTGCCACATTTTGGTAATTCATCCAATAGTTCAAGCTCTTTCATTATTATTATATCTGTTATGGTGTCCTGTGATCAGTGATCTTCGATGTTACTATTAAAATTGTTTTGGGGCACCGCACCCATATAAGACAGTGAACTTAGTAAGTGGGCCGGGTGCAGTGGCTCAGGCCTGTAATCCCAGCACTTTAGGAGGTGGAGGTGGGTGGATCACAAGGTCAGCAGTTCGAGACCAGGCTGGCCAACATAGTGAAACCCTGTCTCTACTAAAAATACAAAAAATTAGCCGGGTATGGTGGTGTGTGCCTGTAAATCCCAGGTACTCAGGAGGCTGAGGCAGAAGAATCTTGTGAACCCGGGAAGTGGAGGTTGTAGTGAGCAGAGATCACATTACTGTACTTCAGCCCAGGTGACAGCGTGAGACTCCGTCTCAAAAAAAAAAAAAAAAAAATCAGGCCGGGCACGGTGGCTCATGCCTGTAATCCCAGGACTTTGGGAGGCTGAGGCGGGCAGATCAACAAGGTCAGGATAGAGAGACCATCCTGGCTAACACGGTGAAACCCTGACTCTACTAAAAAATACAAAAAATTAGCCAGGCGTGGTGGCGGGCGCCTGTAGTCCCAGCTACTCAGGAGGCTGAGCCAGGAGAATGGCGGGAACCCGGGAGGCGGAGCCTAAAGTGAGCCAAGGTTCCATCACTGCACTCTAGCCTGGGTGACAGAGCGAGACTCTGTCTCAAAAAAAAAAAAAAAAAATCAGTAAGTGTTGTGTGTGTGCTGACTGCTCCACCGACTGTTCTCCCCTCCTCGTACCTCCCTATTTCCTGAAACACAACAATATTGAACTTAGGCTAACTGATAACTCTGTATTAGCTTCTGAGTATTCAAATGAAAGGAAGAGTTGCACTTCTCTCACTTTAAATCAAAAGCTAGAGATGATTACGCATAGTGAGGAAGGCATGGTGAACACTGTGATAGGCTGAAGGCTAGGCCTCTTGTGCCAAATGGTCAGCCAAGTTGTGAATGCAAAGGAAAAATTCTTGAAGGAATTAAAAGTGCTACCCCAGTGAACACATAAAAGATAAGAAAGTGAGGCCGAGCATCGTGACTCACACTTGTAATCCCAGCACTTCAAGAGGCCGAGGCAGGCAGATCCCCTTGAGCCCAGGAATTTGACACCAGCCTGGACAACATGGCGAAACCCCATCTCTACTAAAAATACAAAAAAATCGCTGGCCATGGTGGTGTATACCTGTAGTCCCAGCTACTCAGGAGGCTGAGGCGGGAGAATCACCTGAACCCGGAAGTCTAGGCTGCAGTGAGCCATGATCGTGCTACTGCACTGGAGACCTTGGAATACATTGATGACTTTGAAGGGTTCAAGACTTCAGTGGAGGAAGTAACTGCAAATATGATGGAAATAGCAAAGAACTAGAATTAGAAGTTGAGTCTGAAGATGTGACTGAATTGCTGCAATATCATGAGAAAACTTGAATGGATGAGGAATTGCTTCTTATGGATGATCAAAGTGGTTTCCTCAGATAGAGTCTACTCCTAGCAAGGATGCAGTGAACATTGATAAATGACAACAAGGATTTAGAATATTATGTAAACTTAATTGATAAAGCAGCTGTAGGATTTGAGAGGATTGACTTCAATTTTGAAAGAAGTTCTACTATGAGTAAAATGTTATCAAACAGCATTGCATGTTAGAGAGAAATCTTGCATGAAAGGATCAGTCAATCGGTGCAGCAAATTTCACTGTTGCCTTATCTTAAGAAATTGGCACAGTCACTCCCATCTTCAGCAACTACCATCCAGATCAGTCAGCAGCTATCAACATCAAGGCAAGACCCTCCACCAGCAAAAAGATTACGACTTGCTAAAGGTTTCAGGATTATGACTTACTAAAGGTTCTGGTGATCACTAGCATTTTTAAGCAATAAGGTGTTTTTTTCTTTTCTTTTCTTTTCTTTTGAGATGGAGTCTTGCTCTGTTGCCCAGGCTGGAGTGCAGTGGCAAGATCTCAGCTCACTGCAACCTCCACCTCCCAGGTTCAAGTGATTCTCCTGCCTCAGCCTCCCGAGTAGCTGAGATTACAGGCACACATCACCATGCCCAGCTAACTTTTGTATTTTCAGTAGAGATGGGGTTTCTCCATATTGGCCAGGCTGGTCTCAAACTCCTGACCTCAGGTGATCTGCCCTAGGCCACCGCGGCTTCCCAAAGTGCTGGGATTACAGGCGTGAGAGACCCCACCCAGCCACAATAAATATATATA
>NC_045446.1:7726886-7749279 GCF_002776525.5 Piliocolobus tephrosceles | reverse complement strand
TTTTTTGTATTCTTTTAGTAGAGATGAGGTTTCACCGTGTTAGCCAGGAGGATCTCGATCTCCTGACCTCGTGATCCGCCCGTCTCGGCCTCCCAAAGTGCTGGGATTACAGGCTTGAGCCACTGCGCCCGGCCCCAAGCATAACTTTTATATGCACCGGGAAACTCCAAATTATTGCAATATTTGCTTTATTGCAGTGGTCTGAAACCAAGCCTGCAATATGTGTTAGGTATGTCTGTAATTGGTAGTAATGTCCCCACTTGAATTTCTTAATACTAGATTGTAGTACCTTAAAGGCTTTTCTCTATTTTTCTTAGTCAAGCTATTTAAAGGTGTGTCAGTTTTGTTGATCATTTCAAAGAACCAACTTTTGGTTTCATTAATTTTCTCTATTGTTTTTCTCCCTCCATTTTGTTTGTCTCTAATCTTTATTATTTCCTTCCTTCTGCTACCTTTGAGTGTAGTTTGCTCTTCTTTTCCTAGTTCCTTAAGTTTATTTATTTATTTATTTATTTATTTATTTATTTAGAGATGGAGTCTTGCTCTGTTGCCAGGCTGGAGTGCAGTGGTGCGATCTTGGCTCACTGCACTGCAACCTCGGCCTTCCGGGTTCAAGCGATTTTCCTGTCAGCCTCCCAAGTAGCTGGGACTGCAGGGGTGTGCCACCACGCCCAGCTAATTTTTGTATTTTTAGTAGAGGCGGGATTTCACCATGTTAGCCAGGATGGTCTCAGTCTTTTGACCTCATGATCCGCCCACCTTGGCCTCCTAAAGTGCTGGGATTACAGGTATGAGCCATGGTGCCTGGCCCCTAGTTCCTTAAGTTCTAAAGTCAGGTTATTGTTCTGAGGTCTTCTTTTTTAATGTAGGCATTTACAGCTATAAATTTCCCTCTAACCACTGCTCTTACTGCGTCCCTTAAGTTTTGCTATGTAGTATTTTAATTTGTATTTATCTCAAAGTATTTCCTAATTTCTCTTTTGATGTCTTTGACTCATTAATTTTTAAGAATATGTTGTTTAATTTTTACATATCTGTGAATTTTCCAGCTTTTCTTCTGTCGTTGACTTCCAGTTTCATTCCATTGTGATCAGAAAAGACACTTTTTATGATTTCAGTCTTTTAAACTTTGAGACTGTTTTGTGACCTAACATACGATCTGTCCTGGAGAGTGTTTCGCACACACTTGAGGTTATATATTCTTTTGTGTATAGGTAGCATGTTCTATGTATGTCTGTTGTGGTTTTGGATCTAAAGTGAGTCTCTTATAGACAGTTTATAGTTGAATCACATTTTATTTAATTAATTAATTAACTAATTTTGAGACAGGGTCTTGCTCTGTCACCTAGGCTGGAGTGCAATGGCACAATCACGGCTCACTGCAGCCTCTACCGCCTGGGCTCAATCAATCCTCCCACTTCAGCTTCCTGAGTAGCTGGGACTACGGGCACACGCCACCATGCGTGCCTAATTTTAAAATTTTTTGAGTAGACATGAGGTCTCGCCGTGTTACCTAGGCTGGTCTCGAGCTCCTGGGCTAAAGCAGTCTGCCCTCCTCGACCTCACAAAGTGCTGGGATTACAGGCGTGAGCCACTGTAATCCCAGTTGAATCTTTTTTTGTGTGTGTGAGATGGAATTTTACTCTTGTTGCCCAGGCTGGAGTGCAGTGGTGCCATCTTGGCTCACTGAAACCTTCACCCCCCGGGTTCAAGCGATTCTCTTACCTCAGCCTCCCGAGTAGCTGGGATTACAGGCATACACCACCACAGCCGGCTAATATTGTATTTTTAGTGGAGATGGGTTTCTCCATGTTGGTTAGGCTGGTCTCGAACTCCCAACCTCAGGTGATCCGCCCGCCTCAGCCTTCTAAAATGCTGAGATTGGCCAGGCCCAGTGGCTCACGCCTGTAATCCCAGCATTTTGGGAGGCTGAGGCCGGCGGATCACAAGGTCAGGAGATCGAGACCATCCTGGCCAACATGGTGAAACCCTGTCTCTATTAAAAAAAATACAAAAAATTAGCTGGGCCTAGTGGTGGGGGCCTGTAGTCCCAGCTACTTGGGAGGCTGAGGCAGGAGAATGACGTGAACCCGGGAGGCGGAGCTTGCCGTGAGCCGAGATCACACCACTGCACTCCAGCCTGGGCGACAGAGCGAGACTCCGTCTTAAAAAAAAAAAAAAAAAGAAAAGAAAAATTAAGTGCTGGGATTACAGGCATGAGCCACCGCGCCCGGCCCTAGTCGAATCACATTTTTAAAAAATCCATTCTTGGGCCAGCCATGGTGGTTTATACCTATAATCCCAGCACTTTGAGAGGCTGAGGCAGGAGGCCTACTTGAGCTCTAGGAGTTTGAGACCAGCCTGGGCAACATAGTGAGATCCTGCCTCTAAAAAAAAAAATTTTTTTTAATCCATTCTGATAATCTTGCCTTCTAATTGGAGAGTTGAGTCAATTCCATTTAAAGTAATTACTGAGGCCAGGCACAGTAATCCCAGCACTTTGGGCAGCCAAGGCGGGCAGATCACTTGAGGCCAGGAGTTCAAGGCCACCCTGACCAGCATGGTGAAACCCCGTCTCTAATAAAAATACAAAAATTAGCCGGGTGTGGTGGTGCACACTTGTCCCAGCTACTTGGGAAGCTGGAGCAGGGGAATTGCTTGAACCTAGAAAGCAGAGGTTGCAGTGGGCCAAGATCACACCACTGTACTCCAGCCTGAACAACAGAGTGAGACTCTGTTTATAAAAAATAAAAATAAAAAAAAGTAATTACTGATAAGGAAAGACTTACTTGTGCCATTTTGCTATTTGTTTTCTACGTCTCGTATCTTTTCGTTCCTCATTTCCTCCATTAATGTCTTCCTTTTTTTTAAAAGATAGGATCTTGTTATGTTGCCCAGACTGAAGTGCACTAGTGCAGTCACAACTCGCTGCAGGCTTGAACTCCTGGCCTCAACTGATTCTCCTGACTCAGCCTTCCAAGCACCTAAGACTACAGGCATGTACCATCATGTGCCCTGCTATTTTATTTTTATTTTTGTAGAGACGGAGTCTTGGTATGTTGCCCAGGCTGGTCTCGAACTCCTGGCCTCAAGGGATCCTCCTGCCTTGGCCTCTCAAAGTGCTGGGATTACAGGTGTGAGCCACCACGCCTGGACTTCTTGAGTCTTCTCTGAGCATGCATCTTGCCCTGCATGTATATGGCTTTCTAAATTCCCTGATATTTGAGGGAGCTTTTCAGTTCTCTAAAGAATCTCTCCCCTGCTTTTCCTTACAGCCTTTCAGCTTGTCTGTTGTTCATGTAAACTGTAATCTTTGCTCTAGACAGCAGGGGTTTGTTAATTCGCCTTTCAGTGTTTTGGAGAACTGTCCGCTAAGTAGAAGCTTTTCCATCCTGAGAGATTTCTGAGTTAGGCAAAACAAAAGCGAATGTCTGGCATCAGACATCAGACATGCCTAAAGAACTGGCATCAGTTCTTTAGGTAGTCCCCAGACAGGTCGGAACTGATAGATACAATCCTTTGAGAACCAAGTCTGCTTTGCTCCCTTGAGGAGCTAGGGTCCCACATTGGGAATGCCATCTTCACACCACCACTAACCCAGAAGGGAAATGGAGCAAGGGCAGGTAAAACACTGCAAAACTCTCATTATTTTTATGTTGCCACTTTCTTGATTCAGCACTTGCTTGGGGTTGTTGTAAATCTTTGATTATTTTCCAGAGTTCCAACAAAGGTGGTTCCAACAGTCGCTCATTTTTTCAGTTTGTTTGTTTGTTTGTTTTTTCAAAGGCACAGGCCCTTGGAGCTGTCTGTTTTACTACTTTTGCTTACATTCTATTAATATTGAGCTCCATGGAACCTCAGTTTATTCATCTGTAAAATGGGGTAGTGCCCAGGGCTTCTGCTTCACAAACTCGGGCTGCAATGGAAAGGGAGTCCAGGCCAGGTGCAGTGGCTCACGCCTGTAGTTCCAACACTTTGGGAGGCCAAAGCGGGCAGATCACTTGAGGTCAGGAGTTCAAGACCAGCCTGACCAACATGGTGAAACCCCGTCTGTAGTAAAAATACGATAAAATTAGCCAGGCATAATGGCACATATCTGTAATCCCAGTTACTCAGGAGGCTGAGACAGGAGAATAACTTGAACCCAGGAGGCGGAGGTGGCAGTGAGCCAAGATTGTGCCTCTGCACTCAAGCCTGGGTGACGGAGCAAGACTCTATCTCAAAAAAAAAAAAAAGAGGGGGGGCATCTCGCCAAGTGACCTCAGTCAACAATAGTTTGTTCAAGATACCTTGAGAAGAAAGAAAGAACAAGAAGAACAAGGATGTTACTGGCTCCATCTAGGATATCATGATGACTCTAGTGACCACAAAGCAATGCCCCATTCTATTATATTGATGACCCTGCCTGTGACCTTGACCCTGCCTATGACGTATTCTTTCTAATGTGCCAGTAACCTCAAGACAACCCCCACTCATATTGTGGCTTCATTCTCCCAAGAGAGATGATCTGATTGGTTCCTCTCTTCAGGGAACCTGGACCAGGCCACCTCATAGGCTGCTGGCCAGTCAGTAGGTGGCTGCCATGGCTCAGACCCCGGCCCTGGTCCAGTCAGCCCTGGCCAGAGATGTCATTCCCATACAAAGCAGGGTGTGAGGGTTAGGTAGGGAGGCCTCTGGGGCCACTCAAAAGGGGCCAAACTCTGACAACATGTGGCATGTTGAGGCAGGTGGAAAAGCAGATCACAAATGTCAAATGCTTTTCATGTAGTAGAATTATTTTTATTTTTTATTTTTGAGATGGTCTTGCTCTGTCACCCAGGCTGGAGTGCAGTGGCACAATCCCGGCTGACTGCAGCCTCTGCCTCTTAGGTTCCAGTGATTCTCCTGCCTCAGCCTCCCGGGTAGCTGGGATTACAGGTGCCCACCACCACTCCTGGCTAATTTTTGTATTTTTTTAATATAGACCAGGTTTCACCATGTTGGCCAGGCTGGTCTCAAACTCCTGACCTCAAGTGATCTGCCCGCCTTGGCCTCTCAAGGTGCTGGGATTATAGGCGTGAACCACCATGCCTGGCCTCACGTAGTAGAATTCCAACTACCAGTCTCCTCTTCCATAAAAGGGTCAGAACTTGAGGGTAAAGATGTCTCCCCACTGAGCCTAGCTTAGTGCCCTGTGCAGTGCAAGTGTTTGCTGATGGAAAATGACTGCATCTGCGGGAATCCAGGCCTGTCGGCAGAGCTGTGACAGGGTGGGGAGGCAGCAGTAGCTGGGGACTAGGCGTCAGGTGAGGGGCAGGCAGGTGTAGCCAACCAGTCCAAGAATGTTTCCAACATCAAAGCCCCTGCATCCTGAGCTGATAAACTTGTGCTGGGTGTACTGGGAAGGAGGATGGGAAGACGGAATCCCAGGTTGTGACATCATAAGGACACCTGAGGGGTAAGTGTCCTCTTTTTGGGCCCCACCCTCCACTGGGCTTGCTCTGGTGATGGGTGGCCCCAGTGGGTTTCCTGGGACTGTCTGGCCTATGAGGGGGGCAGGTGGGTGTCTGCCTTCTTGGTCCCAGGTGGATCTGGCAGGTCTGGGGAGCTTTTGTTTTGTTTTGAGGTGGAGTTTCACTCCTGTTGCCCAGGCTGGAGCACAATGGCGCGATCTCGGCTCACTGCAACCTCTGTCTCCTGGGTTTAAGTGATTCTCCTGCCTCAATCTCCCAAGTACTGGGATTACAGGCATGTGCCACCACACCTGGCTAATTTTGTGTTTTTAGTAGAGATGGGGTTTCTCCATGTTGGTCAGGCTAGTCTCAAACTCCGGACCTCAGGTGATCTGCCCGCCTCGGCCTCCCAAAGTGCTGCGATTACATGAGCCACCACGCCCGGCTTCTAGGGAGCTTTTAGGTACAATGGACAACAGTTGTCCTCTCCTCTGAAGGTAGAGAAGAAGGGAACCCAGCAAGTGTTGGGGTCCTGCCCCCAACAGTCCCAGTCAAACAGCACAGCTAGGCCTAGTGGTCTTGCAAGAGACTCCTAGGACTCCAACAACCGTTTCCCTAATATCATCAGAGGTGGTACTCTAGCTCCAACCTCACTCCAGGACTCCAGCTCAGGCAGGTCATAAAGAAAAGGGCCTGGATTTGAACCCAGGACCCTGGGTCAGCATGCATGCACTTGTCCACGAGGTTAGCTGGCCTCCATAGAGGCAGCCTCCCTCATCTCCTGTATCAGTCCTCCTCTCTAAGCCACTGTCTAGGCCCCATCACCTCCCCACTGGACTGCAGGGATCAACGCCTCTGTGGCTTCTCTGCTTCTGCCCTTCCTCTACCTCAGACTAGCAAACTCATATTCATCCCTCAGGGCCCAGCTGGGAAAATACCTCCTCCAGAATGACTGCCCTCACTTCTCAGGTGGGATCAGTGGCTCCCTCGACACGCTTCTGCAGGGCCCTCACAAGACGTATCACAAGTTACATTTGGCTTCCCATGGCCTTGGGAGTGAAGACTGTCTCCTTTGTTTCAGAGTCTCCAGCCTAGGCAGGGCCTGGCCGGGGCAGCTGCCTGTGAACAGTGCTCGAAGGAATGAATCCTTACTTGGGGTCTACCCTGTGGCTTATTTCAGCAACCAAGGTCATATCTTGCCCATCTTCCTCTTT
The DNA here is from genome assembly GCF_002776525.5 of Piliocolobus tephrosceles. Classification (NCBI taxonomy): domain Eukaryota; kingdom Metazoa; phylum Chordata; class Mammalia; order Primates; family Cercopithecidae; genus Piliocolobus; species Piliocolobus tephrosceles. Next base: position 7,742,633 of record NC_045446.1, on the reverse strand, counting down.
GATGCCAAAAGAGCCCCTGGCTTCTGAGCAGGTACCCTGTGCTGGCTGAGCATCCGATATCTAATATGTGCTCAGTGAATGTTCACAAAGGCAGGTGGGCAGAAAACCCTTGCTTTTCTCTGGGATGGGCAGGGTAGTGCAGGTGTGTGGTGAAGCAGACTTTCCTTCATCCTCTAGAGAACTGGTGGGGTCGCCAAAGCCCTGCCCACACTGACTGCCTCTCTTAAGGCCAGATTTCTGAGAAGCGACCCTGGGGAGGCAGAGGATGCCAGTGAGAGCCCAGGGACTCATGGAGGGGGAGAGCAATAGTTGTCCATCGAACCAGGTGCTCTGCCCAGGAGCTCAGGGTTCCTTGCAGGTCAGTACCCCCCAGCTATCATGTGGTCCAGAGGACCCAGCACAGAGATGACCACCAATCCCTACCCCTCTCGGGGCCTCAGTCATCCCACCTGTCAATGGGGTACAATCCTTCCGACCCCACCCAGTTCACTGAGGCCAATAGAGCCAACAGCACTTCGGAAATAAAGACTTGGTGAACGCATCATACAAATAAATGGGGTTGTTATTAGACCCAAGAGCAGGGTCCGAAGGAGAAACAGCAAAAAGGGGGAGTAAGTGCCCAGGGCTCCTGCCCCAAACCCCTTGAGGAAAAGAGAAACAGGTGTTGGGCAGGAAGAACAGCACCTACAGGGAGGAGGGAGATGGGGTTGGGTCCCGGCTCTACCACGGACCAGTCACTTTCCCCAGGACTCAGTTTCCTCGCCTGTATAATGGGGGAAGCACAATCCTTGCCCAGCTCCTTTCAAGGGCCTCAATTAGGCTTCAGTGAGAGAGTGGGTATGGAAGAGCTTTGCAAACTGTAAAGTCCAGTGCACACATGCAGGCTAGCTGTGGCTCTGGGGCCCAGGCCCAGCTGGGTTGTGTGGAGTGGGGACAGTAAGTGTTGGCAATGAAAACACTGCTTGAGGCTGAGCCTGGCCCTTTGAGCACTCTCAGGTCCTCAACACCTGTTTCTTCTTCCAGGTCCCCGCAACTTCCCTAGCACCTTTTACCCTGGGTCGCTGAGGCCTGGGAGGACGAGGAGCTCCTGCCCTGGGCTGGGCCCACCTCCCACTCTGAACCCTCTGGTTGCCTCTGCTCCTGGTGATGATGAACAAATGCAGACCTGGTGGTGGGGAGCGGCCATGCCCTGTACCCTCTCTTCTCTAGACATCGTCCTTTCCATGAGGTCTTGTGCAAGTCACCCCCATTCCTGGGTGAGGGTTAGAATGACCGGTGGTGAATTCTTCCCCGCAGCACTCCAAGTGGATGAAGAGCAGCTCCTGCCCTCTGCTGGTAGCCCCAGGCCCAGAGGCCTCCACCCAGCAGAGGCCTGAGCCAAGCTCGCCATTCGCCCTGGGCTGGATCTCAGCTTCAGAAGGAGATGTCGAGAAGAGGCTGCCAAAGAGCCTGGAGGGGCCACTTCAGAGAAGCGCCTTGAAGAGGAAGGAGAGGGAAGCTCCACAGGAAAGTCCCAGGGCCAGGAAGAAGGTCATGAGGGCGCCGGCCACCTCCCTCTCGTGTGGCAGCACCTGCCTAGAACACCCGGAAACAGGAGCTCTTAGAAAACGCTCGGTCCAGACCTAGACTCCACCGCCCTCTGCCCATCCAGTCTGGGCTCTGACCCAACCCCTCTGTCACCAAAACTGGCCCCGTCTTTCTGGGCCTCAGTTTCCTGGTCTGTAAATGAGGCTGCTGGATAAGGACATCTCTCAGGGCCTCTGGGTCCAACATGATGGGATTCCAGATTCCACAGCCTGCCCTTTCCACTGTGCTCCCAACCTGTCTGCCCTGCCAGCTTCATTTTCTCTGGATTCTCCACTCCACTCCATTGCCCCTTGAGGAAATAGCCCAAGAACCTTGTTTTTGGTCAAAACCTTAGCTCTCCTTCACCTGAGAATTTTACAGCTAGATGGGCCCTGAGGGATGACAGTTCAACCCATTTTTTTTTACAGATGGGGAAACTGAGGCCTATTGAGGAGGCCCCAGAACCAGTGCTTGGGTTACTTTGCTGGGCAGGTACCTCACTAGCCCAGTTCTCTTCTCCCCTGCAGTTAAGGGCTGGCCAGGCAGGGGGTGCCAGCAAGGCCTGCAGACAGCTAAGGTTGGGCTGGCCAGAAGCAGGATGGGCCGTCCCTCCCTCAAAGGCGGTCCCTTCCCAAAGACTGAACCCACCTCCCCACTCCCAGTCCCCCACCCCACCCCATTCCCCCGGACCTGGGCGCCAAGCACATGGTGAGGGACACCAGGTAGCCATTAGAAATGGCAAAGAGCAGCATGAAGGTGATGAAGTAGGCATCCTGTGGGAAGAGGGTGGGCAGCCGGGACCTCTGGGGCACGTGGCACAGCATGAAGAGGGGCACGAACAGGAACCGCAGGCAGACCAGCAGGGGCAGCAGCCGGCTGTCCTCGTCTGGCTGTGGCAGAGGCTGGGGTCAGTGTGGTCCCTGGACCCAGGTCTCTGCTCCAGGGCATCTCAGGACACCCATAGAGTACTTTTTTTTTTTTCTTTTTTTAGGTGGAGTCTCACTCTGTTGCCCAGGCTGGAGTGCAGTGGCCCTGATCTCAGCTCACTGCAACCTCCACCTCCTGGGTTCAAGAAATCCTCCTGCCTCAGCCTCCTGAGTAGCTGGGACTATAGGCACCCACCGCCACCATGCCCAGATAATTTTTGTATTTTTAGTAGAGACGGGGGTTTCATCATGTTGGCCAGACTGGTCTCGAACTTCTGACCTCAAGTGATCCACCTGCCTCGGCTTCCCAAAGTGCTGGGATTACAGGCGTAAGCCACCACACCCGGCCTCTTTTTTTCATTAAAAATTTGTGTGTGTGTGTGTGTGTGTGTGTGTGTGTGTGTACAGACAAGGTCTCACTGTGTTGCCCAGGCTGGTTTTGAACTCCTGAGCTTCAGCTCAAGCCATCCTCTTGCCTTGGCCTCTGAAGGTGCTCGGATTTTAGGTTTTTTTTTTTTTTTTTTTTTTGAGACACAGTCTCGCTCTGTCTCCCAGGCTGGAGAGCAGTGGTGCGATCTCGGCTCACTGCAGCTTCTGCCTCTCTGGGATTACAGGCATGTACCACCATGCCTAGTTAATTGTTATCTTTTTAGTAGATACGGGGTTTCACCATGTTGGCCAGGCTGGCCTCGAACTCCTGACCTCGTGATCCACCCACCTCGGCCTCCCAAAGTGCTGGGATTACAGGCGTTGAGCCACCACGTCTGGCCCCAAAGTGCTAGGATTATAGGCATGAGCCACCACACCTGGCCCACCCATAGGATAGACCCATCTGTCACCCCGTGACCTCTGACCTGACCTACCCTGTGAGCCAATGAGGGAGGACCCAGCGTTGGGGCCTGGGCCAAGGCCACCCAGCAATCAGGGACCGGCCTGGGGCTCACCTCTGCCTCTCCCAGGCTCCATCTTGTGCTCTCCACAGCATTTACAGTTTACATACTCGGTTCCTCAGAGCATCCCCTGGTGGTTCCCAGAACCCCCTGGGGGCAGATGGGGTTTCTGAGTGGGATCAGAAGCTGTAGATCAGCTCCTGTCCTGACTTGGATGAGACCAGCTCCTCTTTCACCTGCTTAATGTATTGTCTCTTTGGAAGATTTCATTTAAAGACACAGCACCATGGCTAAAACCAACCCCAAAACTAAGACTCTTGCTCAGTCCCTCACCTGGTGCAGGAACCTCCATGTAACCTTCTCTGAGCAGCGAAGGCTGCATGCTGGGGACACAGAGGTCAGCTGGACGTGACTTTTGCTTTCAAGGAGCTCACAGTGCAAGCCCTGGCCTGCACGTCTCCAGGGCCCAGGTGCTCCCTGCCGCTTGGCCAGTGGTTCCACTGCCAGGCCACTTGGACTACCGGAAAATCACCTCCATGCTCTTTCAAGACCTCGGATCCCAAACTGCTTCCTAAAACATTGGATCACCCAGCCCTGGTGTGCTTACCCACAGGAAGTAAGAGGTCAGGCTCCGTCCCAGCCAGTCCATGATGTTGAAGAGGAGGAAGCAGCAGATGGGGTTGAAGAACTGACCTGGGAGGGAAAGGGCTGCAGCTCATACTGGCCCCCAATTCCCCTCTCCCGTCCTCTCCCCTTTGTACCCCCCGCCCTGCTGTCTTCTCCACTCCGACACTCACTCCACTTCCCGGGACTGGTGGAGCTGGTCACCATAGCTGTGATGGCGGGGAAGACGGACAGGGTGACTGTGAAGACCAACACAAGGCACAGCGCTGTCAGCCAGATCTGGGAGCCAGAGGCAGGGGTGTGAGCAGGCAGGGCAGTCCCAGGGCCCCACCCTCTTGCCCAAGCCCCATCTGGGAGCAGGACACTTGGGGCCTGGCCCAGCTGTGTCCCTGACCCACTATGACCCTATGACCTTGGGGGAGACAATGTGAGCCCCATTCTTCCCCCGGGATGGTGGTTGGGGCTATATCCAAGTCAAACCTTCTGGAAGACAACGAAGACTGAAGGTTTTCCTGGCTTCTGGGGCTCATCTGGCTCTGATTCCGGCTCCTTCTCCAGGTCAAGATCCAGGGTCAGAGCTACCTTCTGGGGACTATTGGGAATCCCGTTCTCATCTGGGGGGAGGGGGGAGGGGGGAGGAGGGGTCATGCTTATGACCCAGGTTTCCCAACAGCCAGGCCCAATGAAGGGAGATTCCCAGCAGTTAAAACAAGTGATCCTCAGCTGGGCATGGTAGTTCACGCCAGTAATCCCCACACTTTGGGAGGCTGAGGTGGGCAGACTGCTTGAGCCCAGGAGTTCGAGACCAGCCTGGGCAACATGGTAAATCCCCATCTCCACAAAAATACAAAAATTAGCCGGGCATGGCAGCCTGCACCTATAGTCCCAGCTACTTGGGAGACTGAGGCGGATCACTTGAGCCCAGGAAGTTGAGGCTGCAGTTGAGTTGTGATTGCGCTACAGTGCAGCCCAGGTGACAGAGTGAGATGCTGCCTCAAAATAACAACAAACCGCACCCCCTTTCCCCCGCCCCCCCAAAAAAAACAAGTGCCCTTCCTCCAGCCCAGGCTGCAGGTGAAGCGAATTCATGATGGAAACACGCACAGCTACCAGGAAGCGCATGCATGGGTCGGGCGATGAGCAAAGCACCTTAGATGGATTATCTCATTACCGTTGCTTTATAAATGACACATTGAGGTTCAGAGGGTGCCGTGGCTAAGTGGTTTATCTCAGGCCACACAGCTGAGACGTTGTGAAAGCAGTACTCAAATTCGGAGGTCTTTGGATCCAAAGTTTGCATGCATGGAAGCTCTATTGCCTCCCCATTTTATAGAGGTGGAAACTGAGGCCCAAACAACAGCAGGAATGACTTTAATCCTACCAACTTCCCTTCATTATCTTCCCGTTTGCAGAAGGCTACTAGGGGTGGGCTCTGGCTGGGAACAGAGGGAACGGCTTCCCAGGGGAGGTGGCTCTAGCTTCCTCTGCATCTCCCACCTCCCCAGGAGGGTCTCAGGGCTTACCAGACTGGAGGAGCTCAGCTTTGGTCTCCAGCTCCTGAGCCTGGGCCTGGGATGGTTTATTGGCCAGGTAGTAGCGGGCAAACTTCTGCAGAAGGACAGGAAAGTGTTGGGCCTGCCTGGCTTGCCTGAGGTGTCTGGATCCCTGCCCACATCATTGGCCTGGAGGCTGGGGTCCCTCAGTGTCTTCTCTGGGGGTCAGGGCTGAGGCCAGGTCTCCTCCACCTCCCCTGGCCTCTCTCAGGGTCTCAGACTCAGGACTCTATCCAAGATGCTTTGAGGTGGGGCCTCGAGCCCAACAGCAGGCTCACCAGGTGAGGCAGGCTCAGGTAACACATGATGGACATGAGGATGCCCACACAGGGCGTGATAAAGTACCCCAGGGCGGAGGTCTGGGCGTCCACGCCACCTGCGGAGAAACTTCAGCTGCAGAAGAGGCACCTGGTCCCGCCGGCTCCCACGGGGCTTCCAACTCTTGTCCCACTTCCCATTGTGCACTTCTCAGACCCACTCCCAGCCTCTCTTCACTGAAAATGGGAATCTTGTACAGGGCCCCAGAGCAGCCCTGCCCTTCTCCCACTTTCCCCTACGTGTCATTTTTGTTGAGCACGTACTATGTGCCAGGAGCCTTCTCTTATTGCATGCTCATTATAATCTGAGCAGGGAGCTAGAACGATCACATAGGTGGGGAAACTAGCACAGAGGGGTGACAAGCCTTGTCCAGTGCCCCTAGCTGGTAAGCGGTGAAGCAGAATCAAATCCAAGACTATCTGAATCCCAAACCCATCCCCTCATCCTTCAACTTCAACCTGCTGCCACATGCCAGTACTGGCCCCAGGAATCCTGCCCCTGTCCCTGAGTTAACCCAGTTCTCGCTTGTTTATTACTCCTCACTGCAGGGCCCATGAGCCCCACTCCCTAGCCCCAGACCCAATCCCCATTTCCATATCACCCTCTTACCTCCATCTTCACCCAGAACCCAGGTGTCTTGCTCTCACATGCCCTCTCCGTTCCCCAAACCTCAGAGGCCGCCCCAGCCCTTCAGCCACCCAAGTGCACTCACTGGCCATGGACAGGAGCATGGCAAGGGCAGCAAAGATCCCAGCCAGGCCCTGGCCGCTGAGGAAGAGAGTGCTGTAGGTGGAGGGCATGGTGCCCAGCTGCCCGAAGAGGCTGCCCTGTAGGACTGCACTGAAGGCTGTGGAAGACAGGGATGGGGGCTGCTGCTCAACTAGGCACGACTCAGGGGCTCCCTGGAGGAGGTGTCGGCAGGATGCACAGGGGACTCTGGTTGCACAGGTGTGAGCTTCCCTAGGGACTCTGGGCACTCTGGGGCAACACCCGCCAGTCAGTCCTTTTCTGAAGTGCAGCCATTGGTCTGTGGGGCTGTCGACCAGGAAGCCTGCTCCTAGGTCACCGGACAAGTGACCCTTCCCCTCCCTCTGGGCCTCAGTTTCTTCACCAGGGATATGAGTGACCATGATGCTGGCTTCCCTTCTCAGATATGCTGGGCCCTTTCAGTGATGAGGCCAGGCTGAAGCCCTGCATGGGCTGGCTGGGGAGGGGGTGAAGGTGCTCACAGTTGATGAAGCAGACGGAGGCCATGGTGATGGAGAAGAAGGGTCCGGGGCTCATGTCCACCTTGACCAATGCTGCCGTCAGGGCAAAGAGCAGCAGTATGGCCAGCAGGCTGCCCAGAATGCGCACCGTCTCTGGGACGCTGCTCAGAAGGGGGCAGAGTGGATCAGTGGGGCCCAGGCCAGAGGAGGCTGGGGAAGGGCTGGGCAGTAGGGCTGGGGGATGGGGGGTGCGGGGGAAGGCCTCAATGAAGCTGCGTCGGCAGGGGGCACAGGAGCCAGGGCAGGCCTCTCACCACTGGTACAGGAAGGAGTTGAGAAGGGTGAAGAGCAGCAGGGGCAGCTGGGACAGCAGTGTCACCCAGTTGTTGAAGTTGAAGGTATCCTCGGGGCCTGTGTGGTTGGTGCTCAGGATCCTGGTTGTGCTGTTGCTGGCCCCGGCCAGTCGCGCCTGGAAGTACTGCCAGGTGGGGAGGTGACGGAGGGTCAGCACCTCTCAGCCTTACCCCACTGCCTTCCCCCCACTTGTGATTGCTTTCTACTGTCTGTGGGGACTTGTCTGCCATGTCCTTGTTCTGTCCCCAGCGCCTGGCACACAGTCGGAGCTCCACGAATGTGCACTGAGTTAAATGGCTGAAGTCTGAGACACAGCCCAAGCATTAAGAGCCCCCAGCACAAGCCTCGATCCAGCCTTGGACAGCCCCTTCTCTTCAGTGCCCTGGTTCCAGCCCCCATCCCCACTCCTGCAGCAGCTGCTAGATTCATTCATTCCAGGGGTATTTATTGAGCGCCTACTGTCAGCCAGGCTTTGGCCTAGGTGCTGACCAACTGCATTCTCTCTAGAGCACATAGCCTGCCACTCCTCTGCTTAACCTCCTCATTCCTCAACACCCCGCTTCATGCCTACCTATTGCCTGCAGGGCAAAGCCCCAAATAGAACAGCCCTTCAGAATCAGATCCCAGTCTCCCTTTGTGCCCCATCTTCTGCTCCATCCAGCTAAGCTCCAGGCAGCCCTGGCTCTGGATCTCTCTCTAAACAGGCTGATCCTCTCTTGCCTGTTTGCCTTGGGCGTGGCTGTCACCTCCGCCTGGAATGTCCTACTGACTACACCCCTCCATATGCACTCTGCCTACCCTACTCCCAATTTACAAATCTCTTCCATGAAGCAGAAGAAACTTTCTCCATCCCCTGGGGACCCACTGCACTCTGCTGTAAGCCTGGAATGTCGCGCATCATGTTACATTATTAATAGCTCTTTGGCCCCTCTTGCTCTCAAGACCAGGGGCTGATTCATCTCTGGGTTTCCAGGGCCCAGTACAGAGCCAGTGTCCAAGAGGCATTTGCAAAGTTGTTGCAGTGAATACAGATGAATAACCTGGTCCCAAAGACAACGCAAACCCCACATTTCTGCCTTCCCTGAAGACACTCCCTGCTGTTTCCTCCTGTGTCCCCAGTGCCTTCTCCACAGTAGGTGCACATTAAACGTTTGTTGAATGAATGAATGCGTGAATGAGTGAAATTCATGGTATTTCAAAGAAAATCAAACGTTCGATAACCGACTTTTGGGGTGACTGACTCAGGAATAAGGACACATAGAGGAGGTGGGTGGGCAGCGCCTTTGCTCATTCCAGACCCTGCGGGCTGGTGGCCTTGGCCCTCTGAGATGTGGGCATTCCTGAAGTTCTGCTTTCCTAGTCATGCGGGAAGCATTCCCCTCTCTGTGGCTCCGAGCTTCTGCCCATAAATGAGCTCAACGAGGGGTCACAGGTGCGCGGTGAGGAAGTGCCCGGTAAACCACATCCCAAAGGGCTGGAGGGAGGGGTGCTGGCTGTGGCCACGAGGCTGCCACGCCGCCAGGAGTCTCACCGGGATGGCGGTGATGAAGAAGTTCCAGGGAAGGAGGGTGCCCAGCCCCAGGATGAAGAAGCTGATCCCGACCAGGTGGTAGCTGTGGGGATCGGTGGGAAGGTCACCCCGAGGACGCACCCGCCTCCGCGGGCCCTCCCGCCTCCCAGGCCGCCCCCTCCGGAGCGGACTACAATCCCCATCACCCCGGCTCCGGCGGCAGAGGGAGTCGGCTGATGGGAATTGTAGTTCGATCCGGTCTTCTCTGCGCCTCGGAGCGCCTCCAGGGAGCGGGTCTGCAACGCCCCCGGTCACTTGGGTCCCGGTCCGCACCCACCCGGGCCCACTCACCTGTCCCGCGGGGCGTCTCCTCGCGCCATGGCCGTCGCGGCGGATACGCCTGGGGTGAAATGGACAGAGAAGCCTCACCAGCACCAGCGCTGGGGCCGAGGGCCGCAGCACCGCTGGGGCAGGGGGCGGGTCTCCCTAGATCCGGGTGCAGGGCGGCGGGAGCCGCACAGGTAGCCTCGGGCGGATTTCGGCGGGTCTCGCGCTCCGCAGGCTGGGACCTGGGCTCCGCCCCCGGGGCGGGGACAGAGGGTCGCGCCACCCGTCTTTCCTTCCCCCCCCCCCCGCAGGGACTCTAGACTCCGGTTCGGGCCCCGCCCCACCTCGGAGCCTCCGGAACCCGCCCGCTCACGGCACAACCCCTCCCCGCAGCCCCCAGTCGTCTCCGCGGGCGTCGGAGGGGAAGGCAGGGGTAGGGGCGGGGGGTAACCTCACCTCCACCCCTCCCTGAGAGCTCTGTAGGGGCAGCACTGGCGCGGGGCTCTTCCCGCTTCGCCAACTCCGAGGTGATGCCAGAGCCGCTCCAGCGACCCCTAAAGCTGGAGCCCACCAGGGCGCCCCCTAACTAGGGAGCCGCTGCGGAGCCCCCACCCAGAGCGTAACCCGAGCCGGGCCCGGACCGGGGAACCGGAGCCGCCGCTGGTCGCCCGCGATCCTGGCAGGCTTCGCCGCGGTGGGTCCCCGGGAGTGCCTGGAAAAAACAGCATTACTTTCAACTCCCCACTCTTTTTATGTTTAAAAAAAAAAAAAAAAAAAAAAAAACTTTTAAAAGACTATAAATCATTAATTTGCTGCTACTCATAATCTACGAATAGGTGTGGGTTCTCTGCAATCCCCGGGCGTATCGGGGACGCTGGAGAAGTGAGAGGCCCCGAAACACAAACTATTTTCTTTTTCTTTTTTTTTGAGACGGTGTCGCTCTGTCGCCCAGGCGGAAGTGCTGTGGCGTCGTCTTGGCTCACTGCAACCTCCCCCTCCCAGGCAGGTTCAAGCGATTCTGGTGCCTCAGCCTCCGGAGTAGCTGGGACTACAGGCGCATGCCACCACCTCCGACTAATGTTTGTATTTTTAGTAGAGACGGGCCTTCACTATCTCTACTAAAGAGGTGACCAGTCTAGTCTCGAACTCGTCTTTTGACCAGGCTGGTCTCTGACTCGTGACCTCAGGTGATCTGCCTACCTCGGCCTCCCAAAGTGTTGGGATTACAGGCGTGAGCCACTACGCCCGGCCAGAAATTATTTTCTCAAGCAATGACATTTTATAGCCATTCCCGAGTTGCTTATGTTTTTCCTCCAGCCGACTGTGAGTCTGTAGGGGCATAGGCTGTGCTTGTCTGGTCCATTGGTTTACTGGCAGCATCTAGCGCGTTGAGTGATAAATGGATTGCAGTAAATTGCAGGTGATTTTAGGGAGAAAAGGGACAGCATTAAATTACACCGAAAGAGAAAGTTATTCTTTCTATTTTCTTTCAAGCCTTTGGATATGTCAAGGGTGTTAACAGGTTGCTAACACTTCTTAATCTGCCTCCCCATTCCTTCCCCTCAGTTAGCCTCAGAGGGTCTACTGACAATTCTATGAAAAGTTATTAACTTGTATTTGTCTTATATTTATTTTTATAGCAACTTTATTTTCAGGACTACTCATACTGGTTTCCTATTTATGATTATGATATCAACTTTTCTCTGAAAAATCAATTTATTGATGGAAAATGAGTTATTTAAAGAAAATCAAGCGAGGCTGCTGGTGCAGCACAGCTGTGGCACAGGTTGTGAAGGAAGGACTTGAGAATGGAGGCTGGGGAGCACTGAATTTGTTGAGACAGTGAAGGGAGAGGATGAGGGCATTTCAGGGAGAGAACAGCCTGTCCCAAGACAAGGGACAAGAGAGTGCTGACACATTCTGGGACATACAAATAAATCCCTTTGGCTGGCATTGGTGGGAGGAGGGGACAGAGCCTCTACAACAGCCAGGCTGGTTATGGCAAGCCTGAGGACTGATTAAGGAGTTCAGATTTCATTTCAAAGCACAGACGTTCAGCTGGGGCCGATTCCATCATTCTTGTAATAAATATTTTGTTACTATCCTGCAATGAAATTCATATAGAACAAACCCTACCTATATACAATAATATTTGATGTCTAGATAATATCCTGATTGTACTGCAGAGGAATCATAAAGAAAAGTGTTTGGTAATAACATGGTATGTGTGAATGTGTTACTATTCATGGTATGTGAAGCTGTCAGATGCTTGCCCTTCTTTACAAAACTGCAGTGAATCCATGGCTACAAACTCACATGGGATATCGGCATGCAGTGAAACTGGCCACTCAGAGACCACTAGTTTGCCAGGATTTTCTTTTCTTTTTCTTTCTTTCTTTTTTTTTTTTTTTTGAGACAGAGTCTCTCTCTGTTGCCCAGACCGGAGTGCAGTGGTGGGATCTTGGCTCACTGCAACCTCCGCCTCCTGGGCTCACACGATTCTCCTGCCTCAGCCTCCTGAGTAGCTGGGATTACAGGTGTGTGCCACGATGCCTGGCTAATTTTATTATTTTTAGTAGAGATGGGATTTCGCCATGTTGGCCAGGCTGGTCTCGAACTCCTGACCGCAGGTGATCTGCCCATCTCAGCCTCCTAAAGTGCTGGAATTACAGGCGTGAGCCACCGCACCCAGCCTCTTTTCTTTTAAAAAAACTTTTTTTTTTTTTGAGACAGAGTCTTCCTCTGTCGCCTGGGCTAGAGCGCACTGGTGCGATCTCGGCTCACTGCAACCTCCGCCTCCCAGGTTCAAGTGATTCTCCTGCCTCAGCCTTCCCGAGTAGCTGGGATTACAGGCATGAGCCACCATGCCCAGCTAATTTTTGTATTTTTTAGTAAAGACAGGGTTTCACCATCTTGACGAGGCTGGTCTTGAACTCTTGACCTTGTGACCCACCCACCTTAGCCTCCCAAACTGCTGGGATTACAGGCATGAGCCATAGTGCCCGGCCTAAAAACAATTTTTTTTAGTCATTTATGTTTTAAATTTTATTCGTATTTATTTATTTATGTATTTATTTATTGAGACGTAGTTTTGCTCTTATTGCCCAGGCTAGAGTACAGTGGCACAATCTCGGCTCACTGCAACCTCTGCCTTCCAATTTCAAGCGATTCTCCTGCCTCAGCCTCCCTGGTCGCTAGGATTACAGGCGCCCGCCACCATGCTCAGCTAATTTTTTTGTATTTTTAATGGAGACAGGGTTTCACTATGTTAGTCAGGCTGGTCTCGAACTGCTGACCTCGTGATCCACCTGCCTCGGCCTCCCAAAGTGCTGGGATTACAGGCGTGAGCCACCGCGCTCAGCCCTATTTATTTATTTAATTGATACATAATAGATGTACATATTTTCAGGGTGTATGTGATCATTTAATCTATTCATATAATGTGTAAAGATCAAACTAGGACAACTAAGGTGTCCATCACCTTAAATATTTGTCTTTTCTTTATGCTAGGATGTGATTTTCTGAAATGTGACCAAGTCCTGATCAAGTTCCAAAGAAGTCAAAGTGCAGCTGTTCGTCAACACAGACAGTAGCTGTGTTACTGAAGAATGCTGTGTATATTCAAGCCTTGCAAATAATACATTTTGTCTAAATGTAAAAAGGATTTAAAGTCTAGGCTCAGAAAAATTATCAGCATGGTTTTTTAAAAATAAGCAGTAGATTTTATTTTTAGGTTGTACTTAATCCGCTATTAAACCTGTGTGCTGAATTTCATTCAACATTGATTATTATTATTATTATTATTATTATTTTGAGATGGAATTTCGCTCTTATTGCCCAGGCTAGAGTGCAATGGTGCGATCTCGGCTCACTGCAACCTCTGCCTCCCAGGTTCAAGTGATTCTCCTGCCTCAGCCTCCCGAGTAGCTGGGATAACAGGTGCGAGTCACCATACCTGGCTAATTTTTGTATTTTTAGTATAGACAGGGTTTCACCATGTTTGCCAGGCTGGTCTCGAACTCCTGACCTCAAGTGATCCTCTGGCCTCAGCCTCCCAAAGTGCTGAGATTACAGGCATGAGCTACTGTGCCCAGCCTGGCTTCTTTCATTTGTGTGTGTGCTTAAGGTTTCTCCATGTCTTTTAATGGCATGATAGTTCATTTCTTTTTGTTTGTTTGTTTTTAATTTTTTAAATTTTTGAGATGGAGTTTCACTCTTGTCACCTAGACTGGAGTCCAATGGCATGATCTGGGCTCACTGCAACCTCTGCCTCCCAGGTTCAAGTGATTCTTCTGCCTCAGCCTCCCAAGTAGCTGGGATTATAGGTGCCTGCCACCATGCCCAGCTAATTTTTGTATTTTTAGCAAAGACAGGGTTTCCCCATGTTGACCAGGCTGGTCTCGAACTCCTGGCATCCAGTGATCTGCCTGCCTCGACCTCCCAAAGTGCTGGGATTACAGGCATGAGCCACCACGCCCAACCAACTCATTTCTTTTTATTGCTAAATAATACTCCATTTTATGAATTGCCACTGTTTGTTTATCCGTTTACCTACTTCAGGACATCTTGGTTGCTTCCATGTTTTGGTGATCACAAATAAAGATGCTATACACAATTGTGTGTAGGTTTTTGTGTGGATGTAAGTTTTCAATTTATTTGTTTTAAATACCCAGGAGCACCATTGCTAGATCATATGGTAAGACTGTTTAGTTTGGTAAGAAACTGCCAAACTATATTCCAAAGTGCCTGTACCATTTTTTTTTTGTCCCCAGCAACAACAATGAAACAATTCCTGATGCTCCACATTTTTGTGGGCACTTGGTGTTGTTAATGTTTTAGAGTTTAGCCAGTCTAATCAGGATGCAGCGATATCTTGTTTTATTTATTTGTTTGTTTGTTTATTTATTTATTAACTTTTTTATTTTTTTGAGACAGAGTCTCACTCTGTCACCCAGGCTGAAGTGCAATGGCTCAATCTCGGCTCACTGCAACCTCCCCCTCCCAGGTTCAAGTGATTCTCTGCCTCGGTCTCACCAGTAGCTGGGATTACAGGCACACGTCACCACGCCCTGCTGATTTTGTGTATTTTCAGTACAGATGTGATTTCACCATGTTGGCCAGGCTGGTCTCGAACTCCTGACCTCAGGTGATCCACCTGCCTCGGCCTCCCAAAGTGCTGGGATTGCAGATGTGAGCCACCACGCCTGGCCCTGACTTTGACTTTGTTCTTTTCCTATATTGTGTTGGCTATTCTGAGTCTTTTGCTACTTCATCTAAGCTTTAGAATCAGTTTGTCAATATCCATAAAATAATTTCCTGGGATTTTGATGGAATCAAGTTGGGAAGGAGAGATATCTTGACAATATGAAGCTTTCCTATCCATGAACAGGGAATATCTCTCCATTTTATTTATTTATTTATTTATTTATTCATTTATTTATTTATTTACTTACTTACTTAATTTTGAGACAAGGTCTCACTCGGATGTCCAGGCTGGAGTGCAATGGTGCAGTGACAGCTGGCTGCAGCCTCAACCTCCCAGGCTCAGTCGATCTTCCCTCTTCAGCCTCCTGAGTAACTGGAACCACAGGTATGTGCCACCACACCAAGCTAATTTTTAAATTTTTTTGTGGAGAATAAGTCTCATTATGTTGCCCAGACTCATCTCAAACTCTTGGACTCAAGTGATCCTTCTACCTTGGCCTCCCAGAGCGCTGGAATCCTAGGCATGAGCCTAGGTCCCAGGCCTCTCCATTTATTTAATTCTTCTTTGATATCTTTCATCAGAGTCTTGTAGTTTTCCTCATATAGATCTTGCATATTTTTTTATATTCATTACACCTAAGTATTTCCATTTCTGGGATGGTAATGTAAATTATAATGTGCTTTCACATTTGTTTATTGCGTCACTATTCACAATAGCAAAGACTTGGAACCAACCCAAATGTCCATCAGTGATAGACTGGATTAAGAAAACGTGGCATATATACACCATGGAATATATGCAGCCATAAAAAAGGATGAGTTCAGCTGGGTGCTGTGGCTCACACCTGTAATCCCAGCACTTTGGGACGCCAAAATGGGCGGGTCACAAGGTCAGGAGATCGAGATCATCCTGGCTAACACAGTGAAACCCCGTCTCTACTAAAAATACAAAAAATTAGCCGGGTGTGGCGGAGCGCCTGTAGTTCCAGCTACATGGGAGTCTGAGGCAGGAGAATGGCATGAACCCGGGAGGCGGAGCTTGCAGTGAGCCGAGACAGCACCACTGCACTCCAGCCTGGACAACAGAGCAAGACTCCGTCTCAAAATAAAAATTAGCTAGGCATGGTGGCGCATGCCTGTAGTCCCAGATACTTGGGAGGCTGAAGCATGAGAATCACTTGAACCCAGTTGGCAAAGGTTGCAGTGAGCCGAGATCAAGCCACTGCACTCCAGCCTGGTGGCAGAGTGAGACTCTGTCAAAAAAAA
>NC_045446.1:7693526-7716886 GCF_002776525.5 Piliocolobus tephrosceles | reverse complement strand
GAGGCGGAGTCTCGCTCTGTCGCCCGGACTGGAGTGCAGTGGCCGGATCTCAGCTCACTGCAAGCTCTGCCTCCCGGGCTTATGCCATTCTCCTGCCTCAGCCTCCGGAGTAGCTGGGACTACAGGCGCCCGCCACCTCGCCCGGCTAGTTTTTGTATTTTTAGTAGAGACGGTGTTTCACCATGTTAGCCAGGATGGTCTCGATCTCCTGACCTCGTGATCCGCCCGTCTCAGCCTCCCAAAGTGCTGGGATTACAGGCTTGAGCCACCGCGCCCGGCCAGATTTCTTGAATGAACAGTGCTTGTCACAGTGATTTCCACTTCCCCATTCTATGTGCTTTTGTTCTTTTTTGTACAAAGAGATCGTACTCTGATGTCATTTATGTAATTAAAAATAAAAGAATAAAAACCAAGAACATTTTCTATTTATAAAATCGGAAGAAATAACATTTTTACATTTCTAATTAAAACTCTAAGTGCGCCAGGTGCAGTGGCTCACACCTGTAATCCCACCACTCTTGAGAGTACAAGGTGGGTGGATCACTTGAGGTCAAGAGTTCTAGACCAGCCTGGGCAACATGGCAAAACCCCATCTCTACTAAAAATACAAAAATTAACTGGGTGTGGTGGTGCGCGCCCGTAATCCCAGCTACTCAGGAGGCTGAAGTGAGAGGATTGCTTGAACCCGGGAGACAGAGTTTGGAGTGAGCTGAGATCGCACCACTGCACTCCAGTCTGGATGACAGAGTGTGACCCTGTCTCAAAAAAATGAGTAAAATAAAATGATAATAATATTTTGCATTACAGCGTTTCTGTGAGAATGGAGTAATACCAGGAAAGCACGTAGCACAGTGCCTCACACATGGAGCGCGTTCGCTGAACGTTAGTCACAAGTGTGATTGATCACAAGTTAATCACAAGTGTGGTAAGAATAAGTCCCCGGTTAATCAGGGTTCTGCTGTGAAAATTCCTGAGCTCCTTCATGCTCTTGCCCGCTTGCAGACGCCAGAGGGCGACATAGACAGCAGGACTCCAGCCGCCAAGCACGTCCGCCGCAGCCCCATAGTCGGCCACGCGGTGGCGCTAAGCCACACAATATCCGGTTTTCCGCAGGCTTTGGGGAGCAGAGGGCTGACCCGGGGAGAGCGGAGACCGGGTAAGGGGGGCCTTGGGAGCCAGGGAGCCCTGAACCAGAGGGTCGAGGACCCCTGGACCGAGTATTCCCCGGGCTCTCGGGATACAACAAGATCAGCTGGGAATCAATGGGTCCTGGGCTTTTGTGAATCTGAGTGGGGCATCCCTTCCTCTGGGCGCCGGGCTGCGCCCCCTTCCCCTGGGCAGCCGCGGGGCCGTGATGCCTGGCGGAGGGGGCTCGCATCTCGGCGCGCGCCTGTCCTCGCAGTGGCTCATTCATCGCCGCCGCGGCACGCCGTTGCCATGGGGACGTGATGCAGGCGTGGGGAGCGGGAGGGAGAGGGAGGCCCCGGGTGACGTCCGCGCTCTTCTCGCAGCTCGTCTCCCGCGGCCTCCCAATTCTTGCCTAATTTGGAAGAGAGCCGCAGCCCTTCTGCTGATGCGCGCGCGCTGGCGCCTTTTTAAGGCAACTGGCGGAGTGGCGGCTCCGCCAGAGCCTGGGAGCTGCCCCCGCCCCCGAGCCGCGAGCCCTTCGCCGGGCCCGGGCCAGGGGAGTCCCCGGCGCCGCACGCCCCCACCACCCCCATCTTAGCGCCCCCCACCCTCTATGGGGACATTTCAACCAGGGAAAAGGGAGGTCCTGCCCTTGCCCCTCGCCCCCGCCCCCCTTCTCCAACAGGGGAGACTTCTGTCCAAACCTTGGAAAGAAACGAGATGCCAGGCCTAGCGCCTTCGGGGATCCTCTCTGGACAAGGCCACAGGGTGAAAACACCAGGTGAGGACTTCACTACCCTTGGGGCCACAATGGGACCCTGGAGACCTTTGCCTCCCTCCAGGTTCCCCGGCCCCTTAACCTTTTTCTCCCTGTGCTCAGCCTGGAGCAGAGTTAGGATCCCGGGAAAGCCCCTTACCAATTGCTCCAACCTCCTCCTTAAACTGGAAGGTAAACTGAGGCCCAGAGAAAAGTAGTGATTGACTAGGGCCACATGGCACGTTCCTGGAGAGAGAGCATGGGCTAGAGCCCACGGCCGCTGACCTCCTGGCCAGAGGTCAGGCCATTCCTTATGGTTGAGCTTAGCCAGCCCCGTGTGCCAGTCCCCAGCCCCTGCCCTGCACCAAGCAGAGGGGCTGGACACCTCTGTCATGACACAAACTACCTCTCCTTCCCCAGCACAGTCTGGACCTGGGCGGGGTTTTTAGAAAAGCTTCTGGACACCACGGACTCCACGATCGACCAACCAGGTTGCTGCTGCTTGCAAATGTCACCTGCATTGAAGGATTCCTGCAGCCACCAGCTCTGGAACTTTCTGGAACCAAACCTTTCCCCAGACTGCCTACAAGGACCAGTTTGCTTCTGGATGTAGGTGTGGCCTGCAGGGGTCTGGCAGGGCTCCCCAGAGTCAAGTGGACCCAGCCCTTTGGAACCCCTGCCTGGTCCTGTGACTTCTGCCCTCTCCCTACAGCACTTCCTGGAGGCGTTTGATGGGGACCTGGGACGACAGCTGGGAAGTGCCTGACATATTCTCAAGGAGCTGCAGATTCCAGACATCTCTGGGCCCGTCTCTGGACTGGGATGGGGGACCCAGAGGTGGAGAAGAACACACAAGCAGCACTTGAGGGCTCCAAGGGTGGCGAGGAGAGAAGTTTCTGCTCTGGTACAGCGAGCCCTGGGACCCCGAATGGTGCTTCAGTGGAGCGTCCGCCCCCAGCGCCAAGCCCTCAGTGCAGAGGAGACTCCGGCGGCTCTCAGACAGACACAATTTGCCAAGGTCACACAGCAAGTCAGGGTGCCACTAAGACTAAGACCTAGAGCTCCGCCTCCTGGCCCAGGCTTCTCAGCACCTGGACCCCAGAGGCCAGCCTGTGGGAGGCCCGCATGGCCACTGCACCACAAACCAAGGACCTAGTCTGGGTTCACCTCCACCAAGTGCTGACCGTGAGTCACTGGGTCACTCCATTCTCTGCATTAGGCCTCAGTCATCCAAGACCATCTTTCAAGGGCCCTCACTCCAATTATGAGTCTGGGACTTTGTGAAATTGAGCATTTTGGCCAGGCTGTCGGGGCCCTCTGTGGCCACCTGTAAGACACTGCCAAGGGGACTTTCCTCCTCTCACCAGACTGAAGCTAAGAAGTGCTGGACGCAGCAGTTGCTTTAGCCACAGGCTGTGTAGACCACCTGAGGATGATCTGGGAGTCTGTTTTGTGCACCTTGGAACCCATCGGATCCCTCCAATGGTGAGTCCCCTGGTGTACCTAGCACCAAGCTGTGAGAATGACCCCCAATGGGTTGGGTGGAAGAAGCAAAACTACAGGCTCAGTCCCAGTACTTATTCCCCTGTGTCCACACAGGCCAGGTCTCCAGGGTCCCTGCCCATCCAGGGCTGAGGACGTGGTCCTCTGGGAGCCTTCAGGCCCACTCGGACCCTAGCATTGGGCAATGGGCTCATCCCCACCTGAAACTGGGACTTGGGGTTGCAGCATTCAACTTCCAAAGCCCAAGAGGCACTGGGACAGGTGGCCCAGCAGACTCAGAGATGCTCAAGTACCAGAGGTTGGGAGGGCCCTTTGAGGCTAAGGGGTCTGACCCACTGCTATTTTGCAGATACAAAAACTGAGGCCCAGTGAGCCGGGAGAGGTTTGCAGAACACCCCCAGCAGGCTAGTGGCAGAGCTGGGAACAGAATCTGCATCTTCTGCTGCTCCTGTTCAGAACTATTCCCCTGCACCAAACATAATCCACTGACATCTAGACTGAGCTCACCTCTTCTTCCTGGACCTTGGACTCCTTTTGCGGAAGACTCTCCCAACTAACAGCCTGTCAGGGCTGGCAATTCAGGGGTTTTCCCTTCAACCTGATGGTCATTTCCACCAAAGCTTCCTAGTGCTCCTCCCCTCCCACCAGTGCTCAGCCCTTCTTGGCTTCAGAAGCTGCTCCATCCTCAACCGTAAAGGTCACTGTCCCCTGCTCACCATGGTTCACCCAACTCCCTGTGGTTCCCGCATTCCCAGGCGTGGAGAGCACCATTCTCCCTGCTTGTGGGGGTCTCTTCTTTGTTGCCCCTACGCCCAGTCCCTGACCCTCTCTGACCACTGGAGCCTTAAACCCCATCAGTCTTTCCTGGGACCCCCTGGACTGTTCCCTGCAGACTCCCTCTCTGCTGGCCCAGGGCCTGTGGGAGTAATGATGGCAGGCATGTCACAGGGCTGCTGTGAGGTTTTCATGAATTAATACACTCATCAGGTACACAAGGTATGGGTAGGTGCCACATCTGTAAACTCCCATGTTACGAGCTGTGCCCTGTTAGTAACAAGGAGAGACTTGAAGCTGGAGCCTCTGGAGGCCGAGGCACCTGTGGGTGGAAGGGGAAGAAAGGAGGTGCCAGCCTGAAGGAGTTTTTAGTAATCAGAGATAATGGGAGCCATAAGGGTCTTAAGCTGGGAAGAACATGGTCAGGTCGGCTTCCAGAAGAATGGCAAGGGGAGCTGGGCTACTGAGCACCAGAAGGGTGTGTTGGGCCTAGCCCAGGCCCTCCATCCCTGGCTTGGTGAGCAGTGAAGGGGGAGCTGCTGCCCGGGGAAGAAGCTTGCTGGGGCCTGAGCCAGAACCCTGAGGGGCACTTTAGGTATATCCCTTGACTTCTCCAGGCTACAGCCCCAGCCTGGCTTACTCCATCTTGTGCTCTCACACCTGGCCTGGACCAAAGCTGCTAGTGGGTACCCAGGCTATTTCTACACTTGCAGTGCCAGTACATGTGCTGCCTCCTGAACCAGCCCGTGCTGTCTCTGCATAGCCTTGTTCAAAATTATATTTTTCATAAAGTTAATGACCAACATTCTGCCATTGAGCATTTCTTGTGCTCCTTTTATGCATCAGGCATTTTCTGAGTGTTTTAACTACTTAACTCCTTCAATGCTCACATAAGTCCCTTGATAGAGGTGCCATCATTCTCCTCACTTCTGTATTTAACAAATCGGTAAACTGAGGCACAAAAGGTTAAGTCACTTAACTGACCAATGTCACAAAAACAATCTGTGGAGGAGGCAGGACTCAGCCCAGATTCTCCTCCCCCTGCCACCCCTCCTGCCCCAGGTACCTCCCTGCCCGCTGGCCTTTCCACGCAGACCATGTCTCTCCCACTGCCTCTTGATGGTCCTTCAAACATCTGCAAATACCACAGCACCCCCTCAAACCTCCTTTTCTCTGAGGAACATCTCTCCATTCCTTCCATCTTTTAAAACATTTCTTAAAAATGTTTATGAAGCACTTTACTCCACACTGGAATTAACAGTGGGCAAAACAGTCACGGTCCCTGCCATGGTGACCACAGTCTAGTGGAGAAGAGGCAATAAATTCCTCACCAAAATAAAGTATTAAATCGCCATTTCGCCAAGTGCCAACAGAGGCCTGGGGTGCCTGCGAACCTGTAGCTGAGGATTTGGCCTCATCAGGAAGGTCAGGGAAGGCTTTCCAGAGGAGATGATATTTGGGCTGAACTAACGGGAAAATAGGAAGAACTCGGCAGAGGAGAGAGGCAGCGGCACCCCAGGAGAGGAAATAGCATGTGCAAAGGAACTGTGGAGGCCAGGAGGGTGGCAGGCCAGGGACTGGAAGAAGGCTTATGTAGCTGGAAGAGGGGCAAGGGGGTGCATGAGGCCAGACAAGCTGGAAGGCTTACCAGAGTCCGGCCTGGGGGATGCCCTGGGCCCCGCCTCACAACCCTGGGTGCAGCTGGCCCTTCCTCATTGGCTGCTCTGCTCAAGGCTAGGTTTGGACCCATAGCATAAGTTCTAGAGCCAAACCTCCTGGCCCTGACAGAGGCTGCCCTCTCTCCACTTTTGCTGCCTGTCCCTGATAACACAACCTCAGCTACAGTGGTTTCTTTTGTGGCTACCTGGCACTGTGTCAAGTCTCATTTATGAGGCCACACTCCTCTGTCCACCCAGCCACCCACCCACCACAGCCTGGCCCAGTCAGCACTGACTTGCTACCAGCAGCTCAACACAAATGCACCTACTTGGGGAGGCCGGTACCGACTCCTCAGGCAGGGTCACCCCTCCTTTTGCTCTCCTCAAACTCCCAGCATGCCTCCTTGACAGCAGTATCCCACTGAAGTTGCTGGATGGACCCCTTGCTCTCTCACCAGCCTGCAGGTTCCATGAGGCCGAGACCAGCTGTTTGTGGGCATCATCACGTCACTGCAGAGGCTGGCACAAATTCCACCCTCAGCTGTTTGTTGCATGAATGACTTACACGCCTGAGCCCCTGCCCTATGTCAGGCCTTGTACTGGATGCTGGGAACATGAAGACCAGATGTAGATGCTGGTAGGGGAGACAGCCAAGTAAACACTCAGGGACAGCGCAGGGTGCAGAGTGTGGTGACGAGGAAGCACAGGGGCTGGGGGCACTGAGGGGGTCCCCGGACTTCACTGGAGGACCAGCAGGGCCAGAATTCGCCTGCTGGGAGTGGTGATGGAGACGACTGAACGTGAGGAAAATCCGCCTCCTCCAGCCTCCCCAGGGCACAAAGTGGTCGCTGCTCTGCATTTGAAAAGTGGCTTTAGTTGATTAGGTTTCTTTCCCCTCTTGAAATGTGGCTGCCGTGACTTGCTCCTCACTGCATTCCTTGCGTCCTCTTCTCTCAGCCCTGCCTTCAGGACATTGCCCACAAAAGTTTCATCTATTCCTACCTGGGCTCCACTCTCCCCCTCCCACCCCCTCCATGGTTCTATGTCCCTCACCTTCCTGGCTCTCCGCTCATTCACCCAGCTCTGGCCGTCTCAATGCGTGGGTGCCAGCCTGCACCCTCTTTACATGAGCTTTGTTGATTTCATAACCATAAATAGATAAAATGTTCTGAATGCTTTCATGTGCAAGTAGAATTGAGGGAGTGATAGCATAATGAAAAGGCCTCAGGAAAAGGAAAACAGCCTGCTAAGATGCAGCGGAAGACAACACGGCCACTGCACAAGCCAGCTCTGCGTGGGTTTCCTATTCTCACTGCACTGACCGCGGAGCCATGGACGCAGAATGGGGAGGTGCTTAGGAATCTGTTAGAAAATCTTTCCCTGGTTTCAAATCCACCAATTCAAAAGAACAACCTAGAAAAAAACAAAGTAGAAGTCAGGAAAATCTGGGTTCAATTGTGGATGTATCTCATTCTAGCTGTGTGATCCTGGGCAATTTAATCAACATCTCTGAGAAGACATAGAGAGATTCTTCCCCCGGGTCAGACTGGAGGCTTCGGGAGGCCCAAGATCCCACAATACCTTCCTTTTCCTCCCATACATAAATTTTGTCTTCCTTACAATGCCTTAATCACTAGCCCTGAGACCCCCTGCCCAAAATGCAGTCCTGCAGACTAGGGTTGGAATAGGGATGGAATAGGGTACCCTGTCTCCTCATTGCCTTTTCCAACAACTGTTGCAGGAAGTGGAGCGTCATCCTGCATGGGGAGGATACATCTCCACAGCCACAAAGGAGGCTGGAAACCAATAAAAAGCCTGGCCCATTGGGCTTCCCACCTCTCCTCCTTTAAGTTGTACAGGAGCACTACTTCTCTCTGGCATTTGGAACAGTAAAGGGAGCTGAAATGATAGCTTGGTATACCCTGGGTTAAGAGAGCTTTCTGGGTGAGAAAGAGAAGCAAGTGGAGATATTCGTGGTGTGAACTCATCCTCTGGTCTAAGGATGGCAAACTTTTTCTCTAAAGGGTCAGTTAGCAAAAAAGGGTCAAAAAGTTCTTTAGGCTTTTGAACCATGTGGTCTCTGTTGCAACTACTCAGCTCTTCTATTGTAATGTGAAAACAGCCATAGACAATGAGTAAATGAATGAATGTGACTATATTCCAATAAAACTTTATTGACAAAAAGAGGCAGCAGTCTGGATGTGGCTAGATTTGCAGTCCATAGTTTGTAAACCCTAGCCCTATCATGTGGTGCAAGAAAGAAAGCTTGGGTTGGGAGCAGGAACTAGGGGTGAGGCTCAGCATTGCCAGAGACTTGCTGTGTGACTTTGATTAAGTCATTATCCATCTTCGAGCCTTTGTTTCACCATCTATCAAATGAGCATCATAATATCAGTCAAGGCTGGGTGTCGTGGCTCACGTGTTATTCCAGCACTTTGGGAGGCCAAGGTGGGAGGATTGCTTGAGGTCAGGAGTTCAAGACCAGCCTCGGCAGAAAAAAATTTTTCAATTATCTGGGTGTAGTAGTTTATGCCTGTAGTCCCAGCTACTCGAGAGGCTGACACAGAGGATCATTTCAGCCCAGGAGTTTGAGGTGGCAGTGAGCTATGATCAGACCACTGCACTCTAGTCTAGATGACAGAGCAAGACTTTATATAAATAAAAATAATGATATCAGTCAGATTTGTTGTGAGAATGTGTCTAACAGGCCAGAGCAAATCTGGAGTCTTTTTGTCCCTCTGGTCCATAACGTTAAGTGGATTTGCACCCACTGCCCATGCCAACCTCACCTGGCCATGCCCTTGCCTCCTGAGGGTGGCAGCAGCCTGCCAGAAAGGAAGGTGTCTCTCTCCAGGGTCAGATTCTTCATCTGTCTTTCCAAGCTCGAGCCCCAAGTGACCCCATTTCTGTAGCAAGCCAAGCACAGGAAACAAGGAAACCCTTTCTTTCCACCATCCAGTCGTTTGGCAGGAAGCTACAGTTCACTTGAGAGAGTGATGTGGCTGCAGTGGCTGGTGGCCAGGCTTTGGAGAGGGCTTTGAGACTCAGGCTGGGAATAGAACTGTGAAAAATGGGCGTCAGTGCTCCTCTGGAACATTCACCTGTGGCCACAAGTTAAGTAGTTGCAGCTGTGGTCTCATTGGTGACTTGCAGCACCACCAATTGCATCAATGCATCTTTCTTGGACCATCTTGCCCACCTGTCTGGTCTGACCACTACTGCAAGCTTCCATCCTTTGGCATATTGTCATTTTCTCTGACGCCCCATTCAGTGATTCATTCATTCATATTCTTTCTGTCTCTCCCAACTTCCCTTCCCTTCCTCCCCCTTTCTCTTTCTCATAGACACATTTGTCCAGAGCAAGACAAGATCACACTTTGACAGCCCTCTGTCAAGATCCTTGCTCCGTATCTCCAGACTAGCAGCCAGGAGTCTCCATGCTGTTCTGAAGAAGCAGATTCCTCAGCTACCCTTCAACTCCTTCCCAGGAGGTAATCCTCCTCCAAATCTCTGGAAAAGATACACCTCCTCTTCTCTGATAAAGGCTGGGGGGTGATGCCCCTCCCCCAGGTTCCCAATAAAGCTGTGCAAGACAGGGGCAAGAGAACTCACGGCCCGTTTTTGCTACAAAAACCCTTTTTCGGAAAAAATAATAAAGAAAGGAATCAGCCAATCCCTCCTCGATGCCATCACCTCTTCTTGGTGATTTTTCGGGGAAGGAGTGGGTGGGTTGCTATGGCAACGGATGCGAGCTCTTCTCAGTAAAGAAGGGACCTTGATTTTTTTTCTCTCTCTCATTCTCTCAGTTGTGTGTGTGTGCGTGCATGTGTATGTGCGCCTGTGTGTGTGTGTGCATGCGCGCTACGCATGCCTGTGCCCACACCAGGATTTTTTTTTTTTTTTTTTTTTTTTTTTTTTTTAGAACTAAAGAAAGCCCTTCTCTTCTCTCAGCTCTCCAAATATGGAGTGATGGAAAACCACTTACTCCTGCAGGCCAGGGAGAATTCAGGATGATTCAAGAGAAAAGGGAGAGGTCATGTGGGGCTCCTTTCCTCCATGTTTTTACTAGAGATTGCATGCAACAAGAGAGCTTTGTAAATGGTTAGGGGGCCCTTGGAAAGAGGAGAATATGCTAGGTGGAAAGGGGTGAGCAAGATATAGATGGTGCAGGAGCCCAACAGGTGACATCAGAGAGGGCAACAGAAGCTATACTGAGTCTGGGGATGCATGCACATCCCACCACACCATCAGATGCTGAAAGACCCAGAGCAGACTCAGATATGGACACAAACACAGACACTGACAGAGAGGCATATGGAAAGTTGTAGACATAAATACACACAGGCACAAACATAGAACTGCACACAACATAAGAAGTTGGAGACAAAAAAAAAAAGACAGACATAGATGCAGACATAGGTAAACATAGATATACAGGGGTACAGACTCGCAGCTACAAAGATACACGCAAACAGATAGAGATATAGATGTGCAACCACGTTCAGACAGGTTTAGAGGCAAACACACAGGACACACAAACACAGTCTCAGTCAAATGAACACAGGCACGCGCGCGCGCGCGCGCGCACACACACACACACACACACACACACACACACACACACACACAGAGTCTGGTTCTTTTCCTTCAATTGCCCAAGCATCCTTGAGCGGTAATGCATAGCTGGGGATGCTGCACGCTTGCCCAGTAGGTTTGGCTGAGAGGCTCTGCTCTCCCATTCCTTCTACACACTCACCCCAAAGCCCCTCTCCCAATTCACTCCCTTGCCGACTTTCCCACAGCCAGCAGGCTCTGATGCCTCCCCCATCTCAGGCTTCTAATTCTTAGCTTGTTCTGCTGCTGCTGCCTGCCACTTGGGGGAGAGAGTGGGGTGACTCAGCCAGGCCAGGATGACTCACACTGCCAGTATTTTTAGCAGCGGCCAGGAGCTCTCTAGTGTGCCAGCCGCCCCCCTCCTCCTGCTTGCTATTTCGGAACCGTCACTGGTGATATAAATAGCTCCTCTCCCACGGCCTGAAGCTGCTGCCAAGCTATTTTTGGTTCTGCACGGTTAAAAATAGCTTCACGGAGGTGGGAGGCAAGGGGAGTGGGAGCTGGCCTAGGGAGAGGAGACATTGGGGCATACAGAGCTTCTCAACTTGAATCAGAGTGGGCGAACTAGGATGAGCCCTTCTCTACCCCCTCCCTTGTCCCTTTCTAGACCCTTCTTCCCTTCCAACGTGCTTCTTCCCATTCCATTCTTCTGGAAAAAGCCAGGGGCTCTTCCCTTGAGCCCAGTTCTCTTCCCTTGAGCCCAGTTCTCTTCCCTTGCTTACTTCACCCCTAGAGCCCAGAAATCTTGGCTCCCTGCAAAACCCCCATATTAATTCACAGAAAATAAGGGGACAGTCAAAGGAGAGGCTCACTCTGAGGCCTGTGGGTACCCAAAGCCCTACTTCAATGTCCCCGGCAAACCGTAGCCTGACTACCCCGGTGACTCTTTCAGCACCACGGACAGCGGTTGGCGCCCCATTCCTTCACTGCAGATTCGCTCAGATTGCTAGAGGCCATGGGACCCAGTCAGTAGACTCCTCTTATTGTGGAGAGGGACACTCAGAATGCCTCACAGGCAGCTTTATCATCAGTGGGTGAAGAACACAGGAACAACCCCCCTGGAATTTCATACGGAAGGGGATCCAAAGATCAAGGGTTGTTGAAATGGAAGCTTGAGAGAGGGGTGGGTAGGTACATTAGAGGTCAGATTGAGATGAAAGAAGCAACACAGACCCATGTCCAGGAGGAATCATCTCTCTGTCATCCAGATCAATAGGATTAGAGACTGTGGCAGACAGACACACGGACATCGTTCCCTCCACCTCAGTTGTGACACTGACCACAGGATGGCCCCAACCTCTGCCAAAATGCATAAGACACAAGAATAGGGTCTCCACACTTTGTATCCCTCTTCTAAGACATATTTCTCCTCAGCTGCCTCTCCTCCCACTCTACCTCTGTTGCTACCACCCCTTTCCATGAGGAGTGGGGAGTTCCCTGGCCCCAAGCTGTCCTTTTTGATGTCAAAGTTCATCTCCATGCTTCCTGTGTGACTGGGAATTCCCAGTCCCACTCCTCCAATTTTTAAGTGGCCTCATTTGCAGCCTCTTAAGCGATTCCATGTGCACACAGCTACTCCATCAAACGAGATTTCAGATAAGAACATTCCCTAGCCCACTTGCTTCTTGCATTATTGAATCCCGGGGTAAGAACGGCACCTCCTTGCCCCTGTAGAGAGCAATAATCTGTGGTGAAAAGAGAAAAAAGCGAGTGTGGGGAGTGGGGATAAAGCAAAGGTGACAGGATATGGAGAAGAAGGAAAGGGGAAGCTTCAGGGGTCAAGGCACTAAGCTGAGCCGACCACCAAACACGCTAATAGAAAAAAGAAACGAAGGTGGGGAGTGGAGAGTTGAAGGTGGAGAGGCAGAGCCAGCAGCCCTAGCGCCGCAAATGTGGAGGGAGTGGAGGGAACCTGGCGAAAATACAGGGTCCCTGGTAGGTGCAGGGGTCATAGAGGGTCCAGCGCTGTCCCTTCGCTTCTCGGCTGCTCCCCCATCTTGCTTGCCTAGGCAGGGCGGGGAGCCCTCCAGAGCGGTGCGGAGGCAGCGAGGCCCCGCCCGCCGCCGCCGCAGCCGCGGCAGCCGCCGGAGGATTCCTGTCCTAATATGGAGCTGGGATTCCCCCGGCCCCGCCCCCGCCCCCGGCCCGCGGGTAGACCGAGGCTGGCAGCAGGGCGGGGGGAAGCGCTCGCTTGGGGGCCAGCAACGGGGGGAAGGGATGCCTAACTACAGACTCAGGTCCTCGCCGTGTCCCGCGTCCCTGCCTCAGTTTCCCCTGTCAGTAAGGTTAATTAGCTGAGAGGGAAACCAACAATCACTGCAGACTACAGCGCTGGTGTTGGTTTCTATTCCTGGCTGTGGGAAAACAGGATCAACGCCAAATTCAGCTGGTCCCTTTCCCACCGGACTCCCTTTCCACCCATCCTAGGGACTTAGACCCCCATGAACACCCCCTGATTAGCCGCCAAGTCCCAATTTGGGAAGCGGGGGTGGGGATTTTTTCTTTGAAAATGGCCAAGGGAATCCCAGGTTAAGTAGTCCCCAGAGAGGAACCCCAGCTGTGACCTGTCCCCGGAGGCCAAGGAAAGTCCTCCTTCCCTGCATGTGAACGTGACCTTGTCTGTCAAGTAACGAGGGAGATTTGTAGACAGTCTTATTCCTCCCCATTCCCTCAACTCCTCAGAAAAATTAGTGTCAGTGCCGGGCCCTCTCTGCCCTCTGCAAACTCCTGCCGGGGGCTTCAGGCCGCCCTAACCCTGGCCCTGTCTCTTCCCTCAACTGTACGCGTTGGGACGCCAGGGTCCCCACACCCCATTCAAGCTTTCCTAACGCAGCGCCTGCCTCTCCGCTCAGCTCCCTCCAGGCTCGGCCCCCTCCGCAGCCTCCTGCTCCCCCCTCGCCCGCCCCCCTCCCGCTCTCATTCTACGTCATGAGATGACGTCGGAAGCCGGGCGGGAGGAGGAGCCCCCCTCCCCAGTCAGCGGCTCCCGCTGCAGCTTGCTTAGCCCAGCCTCCCGCTCTCCCGCCCCCCCGCTCTAAAACGAGCCCCCCACGCCTGGCAGGAGCTATATAAGGCGGCGTGAGGCAGGCAAGGGGGGCAGCGCAGCCGAGCGGAGCCCAGGAGAGCAGAGAGCGAGCCTGAGCGAGAGAAGGGGAAGCACGGAGGAGGAAGCCGCCGGTGCGTCGGGACGGGAGCGCAGGTGCTCGGGCGCCCGAGCTGGAGCTCCGCAGCCGCCGGTCATGTACCGCTCCACCAAGGGCGCCTCCAAGGCGCGCCGGGACCAGATCAACGCCGAGATCCGGAACCTCAAGGAGCTGCTGCCGCTGGCCGAAGCGGACAAGGTCCGGCTGTCCTACCTGCACATCATGAGCCTCGCCTGCATCTACACTCGCAAGGGTGTCTTCTTCGCTGGAGGTGAGCATGCTGGGGCTACCGCAGATCCGAGCTGCCAGGTGCCGGAGGCCCTGGAGCTGAGGGAACCCACTGGGGCTGCCGCATGTCTAGGGCAGCGTGCTGGCGAGCTGGGGAGATTTGGGACTCGGGAGATGCGGGACTATCTACTTTTCCTCCTGAGCTC
Source organism: Piliocolobus tephrosceles (assembly GCF_002776525.5). Taxonomy (NCBI): domain Eukaryota; kingdom Metazoa; phylum Chordata; class Mammalia; order Primates; family Cercopithecidae; genus Piliocolobus; species Piliocolobus tephrosceles. Next base: position 7,702,875 of record NC_045446.1, on the reverse strand, counting down.
CCTCCAGACCTCACCTTAGTTCTGAATGAGAGTTAGAGAGCCTGGTCGGTGTCTCTAACACCAGATTATGAGAGGAGTAGAGCCAGGACAGAGCTGCCTCGGTGCCCGCCAGTGCAGAGGCGCTCCGGGAGCTGGGGAGGGAAGCCCGGGAAGTTGCAGGGATGGAGCTGCCTGAGCCTAGGGGAACATAGCTACTGTCCGCGGTGCTGAAAGGGATCGCCTTCGGGGCACTGCCCATGGTGCTGACGGCTGCGTCTGCCCTGTGTGGCGCTGTCCACGGTGCTGAACCCACAGCCCTCTTCGGAGCTCTGTCCACGGTTCTGAAATCAGAGCCTCTTTGGAGCTCTGTCCGCGGTTCTGAAATTCAGAGGCGAGGAGTAGCCGACGCCGGTTTAGAAGTCCGGGGCTTGTGGGCTATGGAGGAGATACAGCAACAGGTTCCCAGGCCAAGAGGTGCGGGCAGCGGGTCAACAGGTGTTTGCAGAGGCAGGTCCACGAGAAATTCCTCTGGATTCTCTGAAACTCAGACCATGCCTTCTTCACTTCTGCTTTGGCTCCCAGTCTTACTCCTGACTCACCACGTCTTCTTGCCCTACAGGCACTCCTCTGGCGGGCCCCACAGGGCTTCTCTCAGCTCAAGAACTTGAGGACATCGTAGCGGCCCTACCCGGCTTTCTGCTTGTGTTCACAGCCGAGGGGAAATTGCTGTACCTGTCTGAGAGTGTGAGTGAGCATCTGGGCCACTCCATGGTGAGTGCTGAGGGTCCTTTCAGCTGAGGCTGGGCATGGAGGGGGTGCCATGAGCCTTCCACTCCTGAGGAACTGGGAATTACTGTGGAGGGAGAGGTTATACCCTACTAGATACTATAGATCAAAGATTGGCTTCTGCTGTTCTCACTAATGGTCATCTCTTCTTTTCCTTCCTCCAGGTGGACCTGGTTGCCCAGGGTGACAGCATCTACGACATCATTGACCCAGCTGACCACCTCACTGTGCGCCAGCAACTCACCCTGCCCTCTGCCCTGGACACTGGTAAGGACTCCCTTCTCCCTTCCTCAGTCCAATTTCCCACCTGCTGCCCTTCTCCCCACTATCCACTGTCTCTCTCAGCCACTCACCCTCTTACCTGTTTTTCTTTTCTCCTATCTAGATCGCCTCTTCCGCTGCCGCTTCAACACCTCCAAGTCCCTCAGGCGCCAGAGTGCAGGCAACAAACTGGTGCTTATTCGAGGCCGATTCCATGCTCACCCACCTGGGGCCTACTGGGCAGGAAACCCCGTGTTCACAGCTTTCTGTGCCCCATTGGAGCCAAGACCCCGCCCTGGCCCTGGCCCTGCCTCACTCTTCCTGGCCATGTTCCAGAGTCGTCATGCTAAAGACCTGGCCCTACTGGACATCTCTGAGAGGTAAGCCTGGAGTGTTCAGATTCCAAGAGGAAGGCAGGCCAGAGATGAAGGGACCCTAGATTCTGGAGTCAGGGGCAGGGAGGATGGGGTTTAAGGGGGCAGAGGATCTGGGAGGGAGTGAGATGCATGGGTATCAAGCAAGGAAAACAGAAAGCTCACCTCACCCTTTCCACCTTCCCAGTGTCCTAATCTACCTGGGCTTTGAGCGCAGTGAACTGCTTTGTAAATCATGGTATGGACTGCTGCACCCCGAGGACCTGGCCCACGCTTCTGCTCAACACTACCGCCTGTGTGAGTGTCCAGAGAGGCTGGGGACAAGACAGCAAGCTGGGAAAGGGCATGGGAGACCAGACAAAGATGAGCTGTAGTCAAGAGTGATGCTGGGGAGATAACAGAGGCGAACAGTTTCGAACGCTATAGGGTGAACATGAGGGTGAGGATTTAAGGCAATAATGGAATCAGAACTGGGGGACTTTGAGTGGTGAGGTCAAAGTAGAGAGCTGAGTGGTGCAGGTGAGGGTAGTCAGAAGAAAGGATGTCATGGCTATCTCAATTCAGTGGAGAGGTGACCAAGGGCAGGGAGTAGGTAGAGTTGCCTGGTGGGCATCCTAACTCTGCATCTTCTTTCTCCCCAGTGGCTGAGAGTGGAGATATTCAGGCAGAGATGGTGGTGAGGTTACAGGCCAAGACTGGAGGCTGGGCATGGATTTACTGCCTATTATACTCAGAAGGTCCAGAGGGCCCCATTACTGCCAATAACTACCCAATCAGGTAAGCCACAAGCCAGGGGCCTAGGGGGCAGCTGAGGTCGGCATGGAGGAGATACAAATCAGGGAACTGCTCTGGAAATGGACATCAGACCCTTACCAGCTGCCTCTTCTCTCCTCTCCAGTGACATGGAAGCCTGGAGCCTCCGCCAGCAGTTGAACTCTGAAGACACCCAGGCAGCTTATGTCCTGGGCACTCCAACCATGCTGCCCTCATTCTCTGAAAACATTCTTTCCCAGGAACAGTGCCCCAGCACTAACCCACTCTTCACCACAGCCCTGGGGGCTCCCAGAAGCACCAGCTTCCCCAGTGCTCCTGAACTGAGTGTTGTCTCTGCATCAGAAGAGCTTCCCCGACCCTCCAAAGAACTGGACTTCAGTTACCTGACATTCCCTTCTGGGCCTGAGCCTTCTCTCCAAGCAGAACTGAGCAAGGATCTTGTGTGCACTCCACCATACACGCCCCATCAGCCAGGAGGCTGTGCCTTCCTCTTCAGCCTCCATGAGCCCTTCCAGACCCACTTGCCCACCCCATCCAGCACTCTTCAAGAACAGCTGACTCCAAGCACAGCGACCTTCTCTGATCAGTTGACGCCCAGCAGTGCAACCTTCCCAGATCCACTAACTAGCCCACTGCAAGGCCAGTTGACTGAAACCTCAGTCAGAAGCTACGAAGACCAGTTGACTCCCTGCACCTCCACCTTCCCAGACCAGCTGCTTCCCAGCACAGCCACCTTCCCAGAGCCTCTGGGCAGCCCTGCCCATGAACAGCTGACTCCTCCCAGCACAGCATTCCAAGCACACCTGGACAGCCCCAGCCAAACCTTCCCAGAGCAACTGAGTCCCAATCCTACTAAGACTTACTTTGCCCAGGAGGGATGCAGTTTTCTCTATGAGAAGTTGCCCCCAAGTCCTAGCAGCCCTGGTAATGGGGACTGCACGCTCTTGGCCCTAGCCCAGCTCCGGGGCCCCCTCTCTGTGGATGTCCCCCTGGTGCCCGAAGGCCTGCTCACACCTGAGGCCTCTCCAGTCAAGCAGAGTTTCTTCCACTACTCTGAAAAGGAACAGAACGAGATAGACCGTCTCATCCAGCAGATTAGCCAATTGGCTCAGGGCATGGACAGACCCTTCTCAGCTGAGGCTGGCACTGGTGGACTAGAGCCACTTGGAGGACTGGAGCCCCTAGACTCCAACCTGTCCCTGTCAGGGGCAGGCCCCCCTGTGCTCAGCCTGGACCTGAAACCCTGGAAATGCCAGGAGCTGGACTTCCTGGCTGACCCTGATAACATGTTCCTGGAAGAGACGCCCGTGGAAGACATCTTCATGGATCTCTCTACCCCAGACCCCAGTGAGGAATGGGGCTCAGGGGATCCTGAGGCAGAGGGCCCAGGAGGGGCCCCATCGCCTTGCAACAACCTGTCCCCAGAAGACCACAGCTTCCTGGAGGACCTGGCCACATATGAAACCGCCTTTGAGACAGGTGTCTCAGCATTCCCCTATGATGGGTTTACTGATGAGTTGCATCAACTCCAGAGCCAAGTTCAAGACAGCTTCCATGAAGGTGAGTCAGCCAAAAGGTCCAAGAACTCAAGTCCCTGTCCTGCCAATGAAATGCTGGGTAGAATTAGGTAAATCAATTCCCCCTCTCTGTACCTTGATTGTATTAAGGGGATGACATCCACTGCTGCAGAGAGTAGCAGTGGGGATAAGAAAAAATGAAAGACTTAATATGAAAGTTTGAACAAGTAGACCTGGCAGGGGTTGAGGCTGGGGGATAGAGTGGTAGAGAATCCTTAAGGAAGGGCTTGTGCTTAACTCCATGAGAGTCCTAGGTCAGTCTTCACTACCCCACTTTACAGATGAAAATAATCAAGGTCCCAGAGTTAAAGAAACTTTCCTTAGGGCACACAACAAACTTATGGAAGAGGAACTAGAGCTCTATCATAGTATCCTAGCTCCCTGAAAGGGATACAGAGCAAGAGCTTATAGAAGTTGGTAAAAGAAAGATGAGGCTCATCCGCTGACTCCCTTGAGGTAGCTCCCTAGTTACAGCTCCATCCTTCCTAAACTACAGCCATGGTTTCACTCCATCCATCCAAGTTGCCCCCTAATCTGCTGAGCCTCTAGCCATCGTTTCATCATTGAGCCAACATCTTTGAAGCCCATACTAATACCAACACATTCTCAGCCCCAGGATCCTCTGTCCTTATTGGCCTAGCTGATTGTGTTCTCTCTCTCCCTCTGTCTCTCTGCAGATGGAAGTGGAGGGGAACCAACGTTTTGAATAAGTCTGTGACTTAACGTCGTCAAGTATGGCATATTGTCATCAAGACGTGGAGCCGCTCTCCACCCCCCCGGGACTGTTGGGGGGATTCTGGGGGCCAGAGGGGGATATATATGATTCCCCAGGCCCTGCAGGATTTGGGGGGGGGAGGTGGGAGGGCAAGGGAGGGGAGCTTCTTTTTAAAATCAAGAGACTTCGAGCGATCCCAGTTTCCATTTCAATCTGTATTCACTCGTAGTGAGTTTCCTTGAATGGGATTTCAAGCGGAGAATGGGGGAGTCTCACTTCCCCGCCGCCTTGCCCCATTGGCCTGGGCCAGTTCTCCACTCCTAGGGGCCAAGCCACCCCTAGGCCTTGGTGGGGGAAAGGCAAGGCCCACCCGGGCCAGCCCGTGCCCTGAGGGGCTCTTGACACCCACGTAGAATTCTCTACACACCAGTAACGGGATTTCAATTCCGATGGACTCTGCCGCCCTGGCGGCCCTTCCTGTGACTTTTGCGCCCCGCGCCTGGGGTGGGGGGTGCGAAGAGACGCTACGTTCCTTTCCGATGGAGGAAGGCAGACCTGCCGTCACACGTGTGCTTGCGCGAGTGCGTGTACCTGGTGCGGGACTCACCCAGCCGCCAGACTGCCTGGGCCTGCCCAGATGGCCACCTCGTGGTGCTGCGGTGACTTTGTAGCCAACTTTATAATAAAGTCCAGTTTGCCTTTTTGGTACCTCTGGTGTCATGCACTACTGTGTAAAAGGAAGGATGGAGGATAAGTTTGGGAGGCTTGGATGGGAGCCTGGGGGCCAGGAGGTAAAAGCTGGACCTGTTTGTGGCCCCAGCATTTCTTCGTCCACTTGGGAATTCATTCATTAATTTATTCATTCACTCATTCATTCATTCTTTCACTCAACATCCACATGTACATTGTATGGCCCATACTGTGCTAGAAGCTGGAAAGTTTAGGGCTAAAACAGATGTTATGTCTTGCCCTCAAGGTGCTTGGCCAAACCCTGTACTAGAGAATATCGGCATCTCCTCTCTGCACCAGGCTTGCAGTCCTCATGGTGTGGGAGGAAACAGAGGGCCTAGGGGTAGACAAGAGGATTCAACTTGATGTTGGTTCTGGACATGAGTTTGAAGCTTCTGCTCACAAGTTCTTTCTTCACCTGGTCCTTCAGGGAAGCAACTTCCTTGTGGGGCCCTGGATCAACCCATCGGAAATTGTAACCACGTCTGTTATCCTTGCACAGGGTTTTCAGCTGACACACACTTTTACGTCTCTTTTTGCTACAACAATGCCTCTGGGCAGGCATATTAGCCCATCTCACTGATGAAGAAACTGAGGACCACAGGTAAAAAGTTATTTGCTCCCACAGTTGGTGAGAGGCATGGGTGGGTGGGCAACATACCCAGAGCATCTGCATCCAGCCCTGGGCTGTTTTCTCTGCCGGAAGAGCCAGTGAACCACCACCCATCCCAAATCATCTCATCCCAGATTACTCAAGAAGGACAAACGTGGGCTGGAGCAGGGTCCTCTCTCCCAAGTGTGGGGTAAGAAACCCCCTCCTTTTGCTCCTCCAGGTCTGTAAAGTAGAGCTGAGCAGAATATAACTCAGTAGGTCAAGAGAAAAAAGTTTCCAAAAATGCGGTTTTCCTCCAAGCTTGAAGCCCAAACAGCCACAGGGTAGGGTGAGGGGCAAATGAAACAGACGGGCTGGGCACAGTGGCTCACACTTGTAATCCCAGCACTTTGGGAGGCCAAGGCAGGAGGATTGCTTGAACCCAGGAGTCTGAGATCAGCCTGGGAAACCTGGTGAAATCCCATCTTTACAAAAAATACAAATATTAGCTGGGTGTAGTACATACTTGTAGTCCCAGCTACATGAGAGCCGGAGGCTGGAGGATCTCTTGAGCCTGGGAGGCGGAGGTTGCAATGAGCCAAGACTGCATCACTGTACTCCAGCCTGGGCGACAGAGCGAACCCTGGATTCAAATCTCACCTCCACCAAATATTTGCCAAATGGGACTTGAGGTTCAGTTTCTCCACAAGTGAAGTGGAGCTGACAAACATGGTACTTATCTCCCAAAGATGCTGTTAGAACTTGATAGTGTCCATTTAGAGCGGAGAAGCACAGAATTGACTTAAGTTATTAAATTGAATTAGAAGGCAATGGTGACCTCAAATGCTTGAGAGCATGTTTCTTTCTCAGGGAAAGGAAGGAAACTCCAGGCCCCAATCTTTCCCGGGTGAAGTACTGAGGCTGGGTTCCAGGAACTGAGGGTGCAAACCTGAGAAAGACCCTAAGCCTCCTTTCATTCCAAATCCTCCAGTTCTGGGCCATGCCCTTTCTGAGAGTCCCATGAGAAGGAGGACACTTCTGGGGACCTGTCACTATTTTTCCACCTTGGACGGGTCCGTGGATGGAACAGGAGAGTGGAGTTTTGCCCTCTGCCTTCCTTGTGCATCTGTTCTCCAACTTGGACAAAACAACTGGACTGTCAACCCCAGGAGGACCCTGGCACAGAGCACAGGACTGGCACATAGCAAGCACACTCAAAATGTCTTCTTGAAAGGAATCTTTTTTTTCTTTCTTCTTTCTTTCTTTTTCTTTCTTCTTTCTTTCTTTCTTCTTTCTTTTTCTTTATCTCTCTCTTTCTTTCTCTCTCTTTCTCTCTTTCTTTCTCTCTCTCTCTTTCTCTTCTTCATTTTAGACAGGGTCTCATTATATTTATTGAAAGGAACTTCTTTCTTTCATTGATTCTTTCTTTCTTTCCTTCTTTCTTTTTCTTTCTTCTTTGTTCTTTCATTCTTTCTTTTGAGACAAGTTTCACTATATTGCCCAGGCTGGACTCAAACTCTTGGGTTCAAGTGATCCTCCTGCCTCATCCTCCCAAAGTGCTGGGATTACAGGTGCACAGTACCCCACCTGGCTGAGAGGACACTTCTGAAGATCAAAGGATTTCATTAGAGTCATCAGTTTCTACCATAAAAATGTGTTCCCAAGTTCCCCAGAGGGAATCTTAAGTGACCATGAGCTCAGGACACACACTGGAGTCCCATCTAAAAACCTCCCTGGGGTCATTAAAAAAAAAAAAAAAAAGGAAAGTCTGGTCAGGAAATTGTGGCAGCTCAAGCCTATAATCCCAGAATTTTGGGAGGACGAGGTAGGAGGATGGCTTGAGCCCACGAGATCAATACCAGCCAGGGCAACAAAGCAAGACCCAATCTCTACAAACAAAAATTAGCTGGGTATGGTGGCGTGAGCCTGTAATCCCAGCTACTCAGGAGGCTGAGGCAGGAGAATCACTTGAATTCGTTAGGCGGAGGTTGCAGTGAGTCGAGATTGTGCCATTGCACTCCAGCCTGGGTGACAGAGTGAGCCTCTGTCTCAAAAAACAAAACAAAACAAAACAGAAAAGCCGCCATCTTTTTTTTTTTTTTTTTCTAGATGGAGTCTTGCTCTGTCGCCCAGGCTGGAGTGCAGTGGCATGATCTTGGCTCACTGCAGCCTCTGCCTCCCGGGTCCCAGCAATTCTCCTGTCTCAGCCTCCTGGGTAGCTGGGATTTCAGGCGCATGCCACCACGCCCGGCTAATTTTTCTATTTTTAGTAGAGACGAGGTTTCACCATGTTGGCCAGGCTTATCTCAATCTCTTGACCCCGTGATCCACCCGCCTCAGCCTCCCAAAGTGCTGGGATTACAGGCATGAGCCACCGCGCCTGGCCGCCCCACAACATTAAAAAGTAAAAATTATGGAAGAAAAAAAGAAACGCCTCCTTGGTATTTGGGGGCAGTGATAGGAGATGGTAGAGTGTGTATGGACAAGAAGGCACCCTGACACTCAGAACTGCAGAGCCAGGCAGCGGGCCCGTGCGGAGAAAGTTGAGAGAGCCCATGGCGCCCCCTGCTGGACATAGAACTATCTGCTTCTGTTCCCTTCCCTGGCAGGGTCCCTGTAGCTCGGAGCATCAATACTGCATCTTAGAATAGATGGGTAAACTGAGGCCCAGAGAGAAGAAAGGAATTGCCCAATGGCACTTCCAAAGTGGCTGCCGAAGACAAATCTGACTCTCAAGCACCCTTGCCACCAACACCAGATTGCTGCCCTGGGAGCAAAAAGGTATGAGAAAGGGCTGAAGTTTTGGGGTCACAAAGACTGAGCTCAAATACTGACTCTGGCACCTCATTTTGCATGTGATAAACACTTATGACACCTACATGTTCCAGGGGCTTTGCTAGGTGCTGGGGAAAACTGAACAAGACAGACAAGGTCCCTGGACTCATAGACCTTACACTGAAGTTGTGGGGAGACATAACAAAAAGTAAAATAACTCTCTAAAAGGAGCATGCAGTGTGTGCAATGAAGGAAAGAACTTGTGTGCTGTGGCACAGAGGAACTGAGGAGGGGGTGCTAATTTAGAGTGTGGAGTCAGAAAACTCTTCTAAGGTGACATTGAGCTAAGACCTAAAAGATAAGAAAGAAGAACAGGCCAGGCACAGGGGCTCATGCCTACAATCCTAGCACTTTGGGAGGCTGAGGCAGGTGGATGGCTTGAGCCCAGGAGTTTGAAACCAGCCTGGGCAACAAGACGAATCCCTGTCTCTAAAAAAAAAAAAAAAAAAAAGCAAAAAGTTAGCTAGGTGTGGTGTGCACCTGTAGTCCCAGCTACCCAAAAGGCTGAAGTGGGAAGATCACCTGAGCCCAGAAGGACAAGGCTGCAGTGAGCCTTGATTGCACTTGCACCACTGCAGTCTAGCCTGGGTGACAAAAGTGAGACCTTGTCTCAAAAAAAAAAAAAAAAAAGGCCAAGTGTGGTGGCTCACGCCAGTAATCCCAGCACTTTGGGAGGCCAAGGCGGGTAGATCACAGTGTCAGGAGATTGAGACCATCCTGGCTAACA
>NC_045446.1:7662394-7678526 GCF_002776525.5 Piliocolobus tephrosceles | reverse complement strand
AGAAAGAAAGAAAGAAAGAAAGAAAGAAAGAAAGAAAGAAAGAAAGGGAAAGGGAAGGAAAGGAAAGGAAAGGAAAGGAAGGAAGAAAAAAAGAAAGAAAGAAGGAGAAGGAAAGCATGAAAGCATGGCAGTACCTGCTCAGCTTCTGGGGAGGCCTCAGGAAACTTAAAATCATGGTGAAAGGGTGAAGGGGAAGCTGGCATATCTTATACAAACAGAGCAGGAGAAAGAAAAATGAGGTAGGTGCTACACACTTTCAAACAACCAGATCTCATGAGAACTCTATCATGAGAACAGCACCAAAGGGACGGTGGTAAACCATTCAGGAGGATCCACCCCCATGATCCAATCACCTCCCACTAGGCCGCATCCCCAACACTGGGGATTACAACTGAACATGAGATTTGGGTGGTGACACAGAGACAAACCATATCAACAAGTGTCTTCTATGTTATGAAATATCCCTCCTAAATAGAATTTTACTGACTAGAACAGTTCAGGATGGCCTCTTTGAGGAAGTGACATTAGACTTGAGAGAAGGAAGACAAGGGACTTGTTTGGGGGAAGGGCCTTCCAAGCAGAAGTAAGTGTGTGTGGACCCCTGAGGCAGGCGTGGGCTGGTTGGCTCTGGAGACCACCAAGGAGGTCAGTGCAGCTGGATGGAATGAGGGAGGGGGCAGGGGAAGGAGAGGAAGTTGGAGAGGATGGGAAAAGCAGATCACAGCAGGCATCGGAAGGCAGGTAAAGACTTAGGACTTTACTTGGGCTCCAGTAGGAAGTCACTGGAATAGGTAAGTGATGGGATGCAACTTACACTGTAGAAGATGACTCTTGGCTGCTGAAGGAAGGCTACAGAGAGGCCAAGATGGAAGCAGGGACCTGTTAGAAGGCTGTTGTCATCCAGGTGAGAGATTTTGGTGCTGCAACTAGGGTCATGAAGGGGGAAGTAGAGAAGATCATATAGGCAAGGGTCATTGCATTGGTTCCACAAATATTCCCCAAAGACCTACTGCATGCCAGGTCCTAGGTCAGCCACTGGACATACAGAAATGAGAAGGTGTGACATCACCTTTGAGGGTTACACGGGCTATGCACTGGCTTTCTATCTTTCTTGGCCATGAGTATTGGTAAAAAAAAAAAAAAAAAAAAAAAAAAATGCATTTTACATTGTGGCCCCATGCACATATGTGACATATACACAGGGAAATACCAGTTTCATGAGACAGTTCATATCTTTACTCTATGTGGTGTACTTTATTTTCTATTCTATTCTATTCTATGATTTCATTAAAAATGCTGGTTGAACCCATGAAGTCAATTTCATAACTCGCTGGTAACTCACAACCCTACCTTGCAAAAAGCCTTGACCTAACAGGAGAGGTAAATACATGAGTAGAGCACTAGGTGCAGAACCACATGGTGAGTTCTCTATGAGGGGCAGGCACAGCTGCTGCCCTGCAGGGAGGTGCTCTCTGTGCATCAGCTCAGCTAATTGCTGTAACAAAACACCACGGCCTGGGCACGGAAACAACAGAAGTTTATTTTCTCACAGTTGTGGGGGCTGAAAGTCCAGAAGCAAGATGTTGGCGGAGTTGATTTCTTCAGGGGCCTCTTACCTTAACTCGAAGATGGCCACATTCTCCCTGTGTCTTCACAAGGCCTTCCTTCTGCTCTGGTGCCTCTGTGTGTCCAAATTTCATCTTCTGATAAGAACATTAATCAGATTGGATCAGAACCCACCCTAATTGGCCTCATGTTAAGTTAAATCACCTCTTTAAAGGCGCTGTCTCCAAATACAGTCACATTCTGAGGTACTGAGGAGCCAGGGCTTCAACATATGAATTTGCAGGGGTCGGGGAGATACAATTTAGCCCCTAATAGGCATGTTCCCCAGTCTGGGGACAGGGAAGCGGAGGGAACAGCAGAGGTACAGGATAGTGTGGGGCAGGAAGGAGGTGCATGTGCCATGGCGTCAGTGGAGGGTATGGTGTGAGGTAGGGAGTATCAGGCTGGAAAGGTTGGCAGGGGCTAGATCTGAAGGGCCTTGAATCCTGCACCAATGAATGTAGACTAGCTTGCAGAGGGGTGAATCTCAAGTGTCACTGCACTGCAAGATTGCCTGGGACATTGTGACAAATGCAGGGATCCTTGGAGGGGACATCCCAGAAAGCTGCACTTTAATCAATATCTCAGATGGACCAAGACCCACCCTCAGCAAAGAAGATGCAGGTGCCATTGACAAGATGTAAACAGGGGCTTGACACTGGCTCAGTTGGAGAGGACAGATTGGAGGGGCAAGAATGGAGACAGAGAGGCCGTCAAGGGGGCTGTCCTGAGTGCCCAGCCAAGAAATGATGATGTCTGAACGGATGCTAATAGTGGTTGACTTTTAGAGAGTGTTTAACATATGCCATGTGGCCAGGCGTGGTGGCTCACGCCTGTAATCCCAGCACTTTGGGAGGCCGAGGTGGGCGGATCACAAGGTCAGGAAATTGAGACCATCCTGGCTAACACGGTGAAACCCTGTCTCCACTAAAAATACAAAAAAAATTGGCCGGGCTTGGTGGCAGGCGCCTGTAGTCCCAGCTACTCCAGAGGCTGAGGCAGGAGAATGGTGTGACCCTGGGAGGTGGAGCTTGCAGTGAGCTGAGATCGCGCCACTGCACTTCAGTGTGGGCGACAGAGCGAGACTCCATCTCAAAAAAAAAAAAAAAAAAAAATGCCATGAGCCAGGCCTGAGCTAAGCACCCTTCCTGGGTAATCTTACTGATTTCTCACAACAGCCTTGTATGGTAGGTATCTTTATTATTATTACTATTATTATTTTGAGACAGGGTCTTGCTGTCACTCAGACTGGAGTGCTATGGCACAAACATGGTTCATGCAGCCTCGATCTCCCAGGCTTAAGCAATCCTCCCACCTCTGTCCCCCAAGTAGCTGGGACTACAGGCACATGTCACCACACCGGCCTAAATTTTGTGTTTTTTTGTAGAGACAGTTTTGCCATGTTGCTCAGGCTGGTCTCAAACTCCTGGGCTCAAGTGATCCTCCTGCCTCAGCCTCCCAAAATACTGGGATTACAGGCATGAGCCACCACATCCAACCAGTGTCTTTATTTATTTATTTATTTATTTATTTGTTATTATTTTTTAAGACGAGTCTTGTTCTGTCGCCAGGCTGGAGTTCAGTGGCATGATCTCAGCTCACTGCAATCTCCACCTCCCAGTTCAAGCGATTCTCCTGCCTTAGCCTCCCGAGTACAGGCGCGCACCAGCACGCCCAGCTAATCTTTGTATTTTCAGTAGAGACAGGGTTTCACCATGATGGTCTCGATCTCTTGACCTTCTGATCTGCCTGCCTCAGCCTCCCAAAGTGTTGGGATTACAGGCGTGAGCCACCGTGCCTGGCCTATTTATTTATTTAATTTTTTTTTTTTTTTTTTTTTTTGAGATGGAGTCTCACTCTGTCATCCAGGCTGGAGTGCAGTGGTGTGATCTCGGCTCACTGCAACCTCTGCTTCCCAGGCTCAAGCAAGTCTCCTGCCACAGCTTCCCGAGTAATTGGGATTACAGGTTTCTGCCACCATGCCCAGCTAATTTTTTGTATTTTTAGTAGAGATGGGACTTCACCATATTGGCCAGGCTAGTCTCGAACTCCTGACCTCGTGATCCACCCGCATCAGCCTCCCAAAGTGCTGGGATTACAGGCGTGAGCCAGCACGCCCGGACTATCTTTATTTTTATTTCATAGTTGAGAAAACCAAGGCTCAGAGAGGTGAAGAGACTTGCCCGAGGTCACAACTAGGGAGAGCTGTGTGTGTGTGTGTGTGTGTCAGGACAGGCAGAACCTAGATCTCAGCCCCGCTTCTCTGGACAGATGCAGAGGGGATGGCAAGGTTGATGGGAGCTGTGGGGACATAGTAGGCAGGACTTGGTGACAGGCTGAATGTGGGCAATGGCGGGGGTGGGGTATGAGCTACTTGCAGGCAGTTCTGGGTCCCTAACTCTCCATGTCGCCAATCAAAGGTCAAAGGGAGCCCAGCATGGGTGTGGGGCAGAAGCGGAGATGTTGGCGGCCTGAAGCTCAGGAGTATACAACAGAGGAAGCCAAAAGCCAGCTGGAATAGTTCATGAATACAGTTTTAATCTTGTTTGCAATTATTTCGAAGGGGAGAAATCCTCTGGATCAGAATTAAGATGCTCTGGTTTCACGGAAATAGCATGCAACTTGCCAGATCCTCCCTTGGAGTCTTCTTGGTTAACTGCTCTGCCTCTAAGACAACTCTGCCTGTGCTGACCTTATTCACAAAGGACCCACGCCCGCTTTGTGGTGAAGCCAAGGAAGTACTCAAGCCTTATAAAAACAGGTTTATTTTACAGGAAGTGAATGTCACACTTCCAGAAAACTGCCTGGTATGAAAGATATAAATTTGACATTCCTGTCTTTCACTTGAATGGCCATTTTCTGATGATGCATGGAGAAAACACCTCAAAACTCGAAAAACAGCTCCTGAAACTTGAGCAGCAAAGTACCTGAGGCTGACTAATGCCCTCATGATTTCCCACCCTCTCTTCCTATACGGCATCTTCCCAAGGAAATGACCATGGCCTGATACTCCTTTTGTCACCTATACAGAGCCCTAAGGATATTCTGAACACAGTGGTGCCAAACAAATGTTGACATTCCTTTTTTGGTTGACGGGGAAAAAAAAAAGGGAGCCCAGACTCCTCCCTCTCCTCTCTGCCTTCCCCATCCTCTGTCTGCTCTTCCCCACTCCTCCTGGGGGCTCCCAAGGTACCAAGCAAGAGGCTGACGTTGCTTATGTATGATAGATACAAATCTCTTTGTACCTACTTGCTTTGGAGGGATTATTTTAGTGAAGTCTATCTCCTCCTTCTTGCTGCCAGAGTGTGAAGCCTCGGATGTCACTCCTCAGGGGGTACAGCCTTGGGTACCCACAGTCACCGTGGGTTAACAAGGGTTGTAGCAGGACTCTCTTTGACTGACTCATTCCCTGACACACTCAGCTGTTAGGCTCCAGTAATTGCCAGCTGAGTTGTCTACTACTGTATTTTCAACAAAGCTCTGGGGTGTAAACTGCTCCACAAATGGATCCAATCAAACCTGGTGACTCCTTTGAAGAAACAGTCCTGGAGGTCAGTGTCTGAGATTTGTTCTGACTCCAGCAGGATTCTCCAGTTTCCCTTTCCCCAGTTTCTCTCCAGCAAACTAGCCAGCCTGCAATTTAACCTGTATCTCCAAAGTCCATCAATCTCCCCTGTATTGCTTTTCACCATCACCTTCAGTATTTTGAGAATGCTCTTGGGCTTGAACTTAAAACTTCTCTACAACCTGTTACAATGTTCCTTTAGGGAAAGATCTGGAGCTCTCTCTCTTACTACCTACTCTTTTTTTTTTCAAGACAGGATCTCGGTCTGTCACCCAGGAGGCTGGAGTGCAGTGGCACAATCTTGGTCACTACAACCTCTGCTTCCTGGGTTCAAGTGATTCTCCTGCCTCAGTAGCTTGTATTACAGGCATGCACTACTACACCCTGCTAATTTTTGTACTTTTAGTAGAGATGGGGTTTCACCATGTTGGCCAGGCTGGTCTTGAACTCCTAACCTCAAGTGATCTACCCACCTCAGCCTCCCAAAGTGCTGGGATTACAGGCATGAGCGACCATGCCCCGGCCTTACTACCCACTTCTGTCCCCAAGAGAAATCTCTGAGCCAAGGCTCTGCTGCTGGCAGGAACAATAGCATGCCACTCTCTGAGTGACATCCCCACTTTAGGAGCTGAGTGCTTAGAGGAGGGCAAGTTCAGCAGCCCCAGGTCTCCTCAGCTCCCCTCCTCCACACTCTGAATGGAAGCCCCATTCCACAAGTGGGGTAAGAGTGAACTGTGCCCCAGTGTTCTCAGCAATGCCATGCCCAATGTTGGATATCCATCCTACCAATGGGGACTGGGCGGAAGAAGTGCACCTCCACATCTCAGATACACTCACCCAGAACTAAACTCAGCCTCAACAACAGGTAGCTGGGGCAGGATGAAAAAATGCTGATGTCCAGTCACTCCTGAAAAGATAGGCCCCTGACCTGGAGCAGGGGAGGGAGGGAGCCCTGCTTTTTTTTTTTAGATGGAGTCTTGCTCTGTCACCCAGGCTGGAGTGCAGTGGCCGGATCTCAGCTCACTGCAAGCTCTGCCTCCCAGGTTCACGCCATTCTTCTGCCTCAGCCTTCCAAGTAGCTGGGACTACAGGCACCCACTACCGCGCCCGGCTAATTTTTTGTATTTTTAGTAGAGACGGGGTGTCACAGTGTTAGCCAGGATGGTCTTGATCTCCTGACTTCGTGATCCGCCTGCCTCAGCCTCCCAAAGTGCTGGGATTACAGGCGTGAGCCACCGCGCCCGGCCTTTAATTTTTCATAGAGATAAGGCACTGTAGGCCAATCTCAGATTGCTATAAAGAAATACCTGATGGCGGCAGGGCACGGTGGCTCAAGCCTGTAATCCCAGCACTTTGGGAGGCCGAGACAGGCGGATCATGAGGTTAGGAGATCGAGACCATCCTGGCTAACACAGTGAAACCCTGTCTCTACTAAAAAATACAAAAAAACTAGCCGGGCGAGGTGGCGGGCACCTGTAGTCCCAGTTACTCAGGAGGCTGAGGCAGGAGAATGGCGTAAACCCGGGAGGCAGAGCTAGAGCGATCTGAGATCCGGCCATTGCACTCCAGCCTGGGCGACAGAGCGAGACTCCGTCTCAAAAAAAAAAAAAAAAAAAAAAAGAAATACCTGATGGCCAGGCGTGGTGGCTCATGCCTGTAATCCCAGCACTTTGGGAGGCCGAGATGGGCAGATCACATGAGGTCAGAAGTTCAAGACCAGCCTGGCCAACATGGTGAAATCCCATCTCTACTAAAAATACAAAAATTAGCCGGGCGTGGTGGCAGATACCTGTAATCCCAGCTACTTGGGAGACGGAGGCAGAAGAATCACTTGAACTGGGAGGTGGAGGCTGCAGTGAGCTGAGATCACACCACTGCACTTCAGCCTGAGCGACAGGAGACTCTGTCTCAAAAAAAAAAAAAAAAGAAATACCTGAGACTAGGTAATTTATAAAGGAAAGAGGTTTAATTGGCTCATGGTTCTGCCAACTATACCAGAAGCATGATGCTGGTATCTGCTCAGCTTCTGGGGAGGCCTCAGGAAATTTACAATCATGGTGGAAGGTGAAGGGGGAGCAGGCATGTCACATGGCCAGCAGGAGCAAGAGAGAGTGAAGTGCCACACACTTAACCCCAGATCTCATGAGAATTCATTCACTATCACAAGCACAGCACCAAAGGGATGGTGCTAAACGATTCATGAGAAACTGCCCCACCAATCACCTCCCACCTGGCCCCATCTCCAACATTGGGGATTACATTTCAGCGTGTAATTTGAACAGGGACATATATCCAAACTATATCACAAGTTCTCACTATGTTGCTCAGGCTGGTCTTAAACTCCTGGACTCAAGCAATCCTCCCACCTCAACCTCCCAAAGCTGCTGGGATTACAGGCATGAGCCACTGCTCAGCCTCACTGTGGCTTTTGTCTTAGACTCTATTTTTGTTTGTTTGTTTGTTTTGTTTTTTTGAGGCGGAGTCTCACTATGTCGCCCAGGCTGGAGTGCAGTGGCTGGATCTCAGCTCACTGCAAGCTCCGCCTCCCGGGTTCACGCCATTCTCCTGCCTCAGCCTCCCGAGGAGCTGGGACTACAGGCGCCGCCACTGCGCCCGGCTAGTTTTTTGTATTTTTAGTGGAGACGGGGTTTCACCATGTTAGCCAGGATGGTCTCGATCTCCCGACCTCGTGATCCGCCCTCCTTTGAGGCCTTTTATAAAAGAAGTTTACTAGAAGGCCTCAGTATTACTTAATTCTGAATGAAGAGACAGGTTTTCTTTTCTTTTTGAGACGGAGTCTCGCTCTGTCACTCAGGCTGGAGTGCAGTGGCTGGATCTCAGCTCACTGCAAGCTCCGCCTCCCGGGTTCACGCCATTCTCCTGCCTCAGCCTCCCGAGTAGCTGGGACTACAGGCGCCCGCCACCTCGCCCAGCTAGTTTTTTGTATTTTTTAGTAGAGACGGGGTTTCACCGTGTTAGCCAGGATGGTCTCGATCTCCTGACCTCGTGATCCGCCTGTCTCGGCCTCCCAAAGTGCTGGGATTACAGGCTTGAGCCACCGCGCCCGGCCTGTCTTAGACTCTTGGGTCACTTGTTTGGGAGAATCCAGCTGCCATGTTGTAAGAACATTCAAACTGTCCTCCAGAAAGGTCCACATGGAGAAGAACCCA
Source organism: Piliocolobus tephrosceles (assembly GCF_002776525.5). Lineage (NCBI taxonomy): Eukaryota > Metazoa > Chordata > Mammalia > Primates > Cercopithecidae > Piliocolobus > Piliocolobus tephrosceles. The sequence goes on along the minus strand of NC_045446.1, from coordinate 7,670,186 downwards.
GGCTTCCTGCCAACATCCAGCACTCACTTTCCAGGCATATGAGTGAGCCTCTGGGAAGTAGATCATCCGGCCCTCAAGCTTTCTTATGACTAAAGTCTCAACTGAAATCTTAACTGCAACCCCATGAGAAACTTGAGCCAGAACCCAGGTCCCAGGGGAAAACAGTGTATTTCACGGCAACTATGACACCATCTGGAAGTGAAACTCCTGTGGTGACTGATGTTTGACTCCCACATACCAAGGTGTTCTGCAGTAAGCTCTTTAAACAATGCCTTGTAGCATAGAAAGCCCCTCATAAAGATGCTTATCTAAACCCCCCAGTGGTCATGGATCTTGGCAAAAAAAGTCTGAAGATATGACCAGCTGCACATGTTTTACCCTAAAAGAGAAAGGATACCTTCTGGAGTGTGGGTGCGGGGATCTATTATCTTGCAGCCGCCTAAGACATCCATTCTGTTTCTAAGTCATTAAATGTTTCTTTCTGAGAAACTGAATTTGTCAGTCTCTTTCTTCAGCCTCTCAGCTTTCTTGGACTTTGGGGGTAGGTTTGCATAGAACTGCACATAACACTCAGCTAAACTGCTTTCAAGTCCCCGATTCTTAGAAACTATGTGAGATTAAACATTTATTCTTTTAAGCTGCTTAGATTTGGATAATTTGCTACTCAGCAATAACTAAGGCAGATTTGGTGCCAGCTGAGCACAGTGGCTCACATCCGTAATCCTAGCCCTTTGGGAGGCCAAGGCAGGAGAATTACTTGAGCCCAGGAGTTCAAGACCAGCCTAGCAACATAGAGAAACTGCCTCTACAAAAAATAAAAATGAGCCAGGCACAGTGGCATGCACCTGTGGTCCCAGTTACTCAGGATGCTGAGGTAGGAATATTGCTTGAGCCCAAGAGTTTGAGGCTGCAGTGAGCCATGACCATGCCATTGCACTCCAGCCTGGGTGACAGAGCAAGACCCTGGCTCAAAAAAACATAGTGAAACCCCATCTCTACTAAAACTACAAAATTAGCCAGGTGTGGTGATGCATGCCCGTAATCCTAGCTACTTGGGAGGCTGAGGCAGGAGAATCACTTGAATCCAGGATGTGGAGGTTGCAGTGAGCTGACATCACACCATTATACTCTAGCCTGGGCAACAAGAGCGAAACCTCATCTAAAAGGAACAAACAAACAAACAAACAAACAAAAACAAACAAGAAGAAGAAAATCTCCAGCCTCTCCAATCAAAAACAATGCTAAAATTAACAAATGGCTTCTGGAAAAAGATCACATCAGAAAAACATGGTATAAAGTTGAAGCCAAGAGGCCAAGAGTATGCCTGTAAATTCCCTAAGACTTCAGGTCTAAGGCAATAGAACCATTCAAACAATAAGGGCTTCTAGAAACATTAAAGGATTTGTCTATAAGCATGAGCCCAAGGTAAGAGGGGCTTATCTCATAGAGATTTGTGGGCATAGTCTAATGAAGCGAATAAGGTCCATAGAAATCTACACAGTTTTTAAGAGAATTGTATTGGCAGAAACACTGCCAACTTGGACTGTAAAGGACAGAGACAACAGAAATGGAAAAGCAGCATTTGAACCCCCAAACTTCTATAGACAGGGTGCAGGCCAAGAAAAATTACTCAGCTGCAAACACAGGCTACCTTTTATGGAACAGGAAAGATGACTCTGGAAGTATAATTAAGAGCCCAGAAGGTGGAGCCAAGAGTCACGGATTATTATCCTCAGGCCTTGAAGTGTTAATCAAAGGACTGCCAACTTGTGTCTTGCTAGAGTTGACAATTTCTAGGCACCTTGTGTCTTGCTAGAGTTGACGATTTCTAGGCACCAGTGACTCTTGCATGCCACCTATATTCCCATTTTTTGTTTTGTTTTGTTTTGGGTTTTTCTGAGACAGAGTCTTGCTCTGTTGCCCAGGCTGGAGTGCAGTGGCACCATCTCAGCTCACTACAACCTCCACCTCCCAAGTTCAAGCAATTCTCATGCCTCAGTCTCCCAAGTAGCTGGGATTACAGGCATGTGCCACCATGTCCAGCTAATTTTGTACTGGTTTTTTTTTTTTTTTTTTTGAGACAGAGTTTCACTCTGTCACCAGGCTGGAGTGCAGTGGAGCCATCCAGTGGGATTACAGGCGTGAGCCACCGCACATGGCCCAGAAATAATTTTTAAGACAGACATTGTAGGCTGGGCGCGGTGGCTCACGCCTGTAATCCTAGCACTTTGGGAGGCCAAAGCTGGCAGATCACAAGGTCAGGAGATCCAGACCATCCTGGCTAACATGGTGAAACCCCGTCTCTACTAAAAATACAAAAAATTAGCTGGGTGTGGTGGCGGGCGCCTGTAGTCCCAGGCATTCAGGAGGCTGAGGCAGGAGAATGGCATGAACCCAGGAGGTGGTGCTTGCAGTGAGCGGAGATCACACCACTACACTCCAGCCTGGGTGACAGAGCGAGACTCTATCTCAAAAAAAAAAAAAAAAAAAAAAAAGACATTGTAGCTTCGGTCTTGCTCCCTTGCATCACTCACTCTGAAGGACCCAGCTATCACGACATGAATACATTCAAGCATCCCACAGGGAAGTCTCTATGCAAAGAAATGTTAGCCTTTCAGCAAAGCAGCACTCACCTGCTGGGTACATGTGTGTACCTCCTCCTGCGGGGATTCTCCAGCTTATTAAGCTAACTTTTTTTGGTAAGGAGCCAGACGGTAAATATTTTAGGCTTTGAGAGCCATATAGTCGCTCTCACCACAACTCAACTATGCTATTGTAGCATGAAAACAGCCACACACGGTACATAATCTAGTGGGTGTGGCTATGCTCCATACAAGGTTATTACAAAACAGGCAGCAGGCTAGTGGGCTGTAGTTTGCTCACCCATTCTAAACTAAACATCATCTCTCTTTCCAGTTCCCATTGCACCTGTTGGGAGACAGTGTCGTCAAAGTAAGTTTCAGCTTTTCCCAGTCATTTCAGATACAAATGCTGGAGTTTGGCTATCTTCCTTGCTAGCTTACACTGAGATACCTGTAACTTACTGGCCTCCAGTTGTCAATCTAGGTACCCTGATCTACCAACCCACAGGACACTCCAGCCTCTCTCAGCTTTGCAATTTTGGGGCACAGAAATCTCAAGGCTTTTCCATGCCACTCACGCATCTAAGACTCTGCAGACCAGCCCTCCTAGACATAGCACAAACCCCACACTGCTGTAGTCAACCCTGCTTCAAGGGCTTTCTTCTAAAGCTAGAGCCTGAGAACTGAAGCCCAGGTTGCCTCTGCTCTGGATCCCCAAATCTATGTGAGGAATCTGTCTTTTCCCAACCCTACCCTCCCACTCTGGCATGGCCTCAAGGGCAGAACCCAGCATCTTAGCTCTTCCTTCTCTCCAAATCTCCCAGCCCAGAAAGAATTTGCCGCTGTTGTTTTTTGTTTGTTTTCTTTTCTTCTTAATTTTTTTTAGAGACAGGATTTCACTCTGTTGCCCAGGCTGCAGTGCAGTGGTGGGATCATATCTCACTGTAGTCTCGATCTCCTAGGCTCAAGCGATTCTTCTGCCTCAACCTCTTGAGTAGCTGGGACTACAGGCAGGCACCACTATGCCCAGCTAATTTTTTAATTTTGTAGAGACAGGGTCTCACTATTTTGCCCATGCTGGTCTCAAACTCCTAGCCTCAAGCGATCCTCCTGCCTTGGCCTCCCAAAGCATTGGGGTGAGCCACTGCGCCCAGCCCTGTTTTGCTTTTTCTGCATGTTTTCTCAACTAGATATATAACTACTTTTCCAAACTATTCCAAGCCTCTCACCTTCAGGCATTTGAACCCAAGAATTAAAGAAATAAAGTTTCTATTTTATTCCTTTCTTTGTCCCTTTCTTTGAAGCAACAGGGACAAGATCTAGATTGAAGAGAGAAAAGGGAGGGCTGACAAAGGAATTTCAAAACAATACTGCAAAATCCTATTTCACCACAAGCAGGTATAATTATTATTCCCATTTTACACATAAGGAAACTGAAGCTTAGAGAGATTAAGAAGCTGGAGTTCTTGGAGCAGAGCACTGGATTTAGAGCCAAAAGCCAAGGTTGGAACTTAGGCATCTGCTGTTGGTGTTCTAACTCTCCCTTACTGTCCCTTACTTGAGCAATCCTGCAATCAGGCCCGCCTCAGGCTCCCTGAGGCCCAGTGGTGTGGCTGTGCTGCCATGCAGCTCCAATCCCAGTACTCCCCAGGAGAAATCCCTGACTCCTCCGCGGAGTCTTGGTGATCCTTCTCTGACCTTCCTCCATGCAGTCCAGTGTCAGGTGGAAGCACTGGGGATCCTGTGAAGCATCAGCTCCGCATCAGCCTGGCTTGTGACCTGGGGCAAGTTTTTTCTCCTGCCTGAGCCTCGGCTTCCTGGTGTGTAAACTGGGGATTATAACAGGGATTCAGTATATGTTCACTGAGGAACTGCTTTGGCAGGCAATGCATTAAAAGCTGGGGGTACACAAGGGAGTGAGGCTGTCCCAGGGTCCCTGGGCAAACCCAGCACAATGGAGGCCTCTGGAGGCATCAGTGAGGGCAGCTATCCTGTGTCACAGGGTTGTGTGACCTGCAGCCTGCTTGGTGGGAGTCTCGCAGGGAAATTCTCTGTGACTAATGAGTATCGTTTCCCCTAAAGGATATGCCGTCGGCTGCTTTCTTGTTTCATCTAGCCGCTGGGCCCCAGAACAGTTGGCAAAGCAGTTGGTATCTTTGGTTATTTTTAGGTGGGGGAGTTAGCAGGGTGGATGTGGTAGGGCCCCAGGGGAGTCTGGTAGATTGGGAGCTTCAGGTGCAACAAGTTTGTGGGGGTGGGGGTGGCAGCGGCTCCCTCTCAGGAATGTTTAGGCAAACTCCCAGGAATCCTTCATGATGGAAGTCAAAAGCCAACTCCTCTATGCAGTCTTCCTTGATTTTCTCATAAAACACCCCCACCGCCACCCACAAGACCAAAGACTTGGTCTGGAACTATAATCCAGCCTTTAGTTATAGTTCCAGACCAACAGTACTGAGCAATAGGGACCTTACCTGATGCAGATAAGGTTTCTTTTCGGCACCTCTGAGGCTCCATCCCTAGTCAGAAGGATAAGGTACGAAAGTTAGGAGTTGAGACTGAAGCCACTCATACAGCTGAGATTCTCTCTTGGCCCGTTTCTAGCAAACTACAACAAGTAAGTCACTTTTGTAAATCTATTTCCTCATCTGTAAAATGGGCAACTATCGTGCCTGCCTCCCAGGATTAAAGTAAAGAGTTTAATTTGCTCAAAGCACAGCGCACAGCGCCTAACGTAGACGGGTAGATCTCTCGCAAGCCCCAGGCCCAGAAGGGGCTGTGCTCCCGCAAAGATCTCTTTCCTTTGCTGCACATCGGGTGGTGTGTGCATCCTGGCGGGGCGGGGGGTACTAAGGGGAGGGGGGTGCCCGAGCTGGGCTGGAAGACAGGTCTGCGACTTTGTTCAACTGCAGCAGCTTCCCCCGGCCTCCACCGCTGCCGCACACCCCCTTTGCCTTTAGCATTTTCCTCCTCTCCTCTAATTGCGTGGCGTCCCCAGATGGGAGATGGGGTGTCGGAGCTGGGGGTGGGGAGTCCCCCGGCCTAAGGCTGGGGAAGGGCCCTCCAGTGCCCTGTGAGGGCCCTGACCTGCGGTGGGGAAGGGGCGCCCGGGTCTTCGGGAGAACCCCGGAGTCCCCGGAAATGGAGGCGGAGTCTGGGGAGTCTGAAATGGGGGAGGGGTCACGTAGACTACGGGGGAGTCCTGAGCCGGCGAGGAGGGGCAAGGGAGTCCCTCAGACCGAGTGGAGGGCGGGGCTTCCCTAGTCAGAGGGCGGTGCCAGGGGAGGGGCGTGGTCTCATGCGAAGGGGAGGAGCTCCCCCGACAAGGGCTAAGCATCGCCGCAAGAGGCGGAGTCTGGAGTGAGGCGGGGCTCTCCTAGGGGCGGTGACAATGGGGCGGGGCCTCAGGACAGTGGGCGGAGCGTGGCTCTTCGCGCTCATCCCCCTCCTCCGGCCCCGGGTGTCCCCGTGACGAGGCAGCGCGGAGCCGCCGTGGGCCTGGCCCATCCCGCCGCAGCGGCCCGGGGCCGAGCAGGGGCTACGCGGTGAGGGAGCGGCGCCCAGCGGGTCCCGGAGCGTGGCCAGGTGAGGCCGCCGGGGCAGAGGGGGCGGGGGCTGCGCCGGGCGGGTCCCGGCGGGCGCGGGGGGCGTGTTTGCGTGTCTGGGGGTGGCGGAGGGAGTGGGTCCGAGGGCGGGCGCCGGTGGCTACTGCGCGCCCGCGCTTCCCTGCGGTCGCGGGTGTGGGTAGTCTCTGCGCCGTCCGGGCCCGAGGAGTGCAGGGCTGTGCGCGCGCGCGTGTTGTGCGGAGGGGCCGCCGGGTGTGGACCTGCGTAGGTTGCTGGGCCGCGGTTCTCGTTCTGCCCAACCTGGGCGCGGGGCGCGGGCCTGCCCCGGCGCGGTCCCTCCGGCGCGAGGATGTTTTCCAAACGGGCTGCCTGCGGGAGACGGCTGTGCTGCAGCCCGAGCTCGAGGGGGGAGCGCCGCCCCCACAAGCCTCCTGAGACCCGGGCGGCTGGGGACGCAGACACCTGAGGGAGGGAGGGAAGAGTGCGCACCCAGGAGTCCATTGGCCTGCCCGCAGGGGGAGGCTGAGATGGGGAGACTGAGGCAGATGGATGGTGAGGCGGAGGTGGGCAGACAGGCAGAGACGGGGAATGGGGGGAGAGAGACGGCGAAAAGGACAGCGGCTAGGAGGACAGAGAGTCATTGAGAAAGCGGATGGACAGACAGAGGCCTAGACCTCAAAGGGGCAGAAAGATTCAGATGGACAGGTAGATTCAAAGAACCTGTCAGAGGGGCTAAATCAGAGGTCCAGAGGCCAAGAGCCATAACCAGGAACTGAGTCTGAGATGAGGGGCAAGGGCATCCAACTCATGGGGTGCCCCTCTTTGAAGCACATCCCAGACTGGGATCTTGGCCAAAAGGCAGCCTCTGGCCACCCTAAGTTGTTCCATCCCTCTGGCACCACTGAATATCCTGACCCTCTTGACTGTGCCACCCCTCCCTGGTATCCCAGCAACCTCGGGCAGTTTAGAGGAGGCAGAGGGGAAGTGGTTACCATAGCAGTAGAGGCGGTGAAAGGTCACCCTTGCCTTAGTCTAGGCGGTCCTGCAGCAGGCTGGAGCTGGGATTGAGTGGGGCTGGGGTGGGAACCTGCAAAGCTCTTTTCTCTCCCACTCTGCCCAGAATGGTGCTGGAAGGAAACCCTGAAGTGGGGTCCCCCCGAACCTCAGACCTTCAGCACCGGGGGAACAAGGGCTCTTGCGTTCTCTCCTCTCCCGGTGAAGATGCGCAGCCAGGCGAGGATCCCATCAAGTATGGTGAACTCATCGTCCTGGGGTGAGCATCTCTGGCCTAGAAGGGGTGAAACACCAAACACCCTACCAACGCAGCCAGAACAAGGGCCCCGACCCCTCCTCCCCTGACAAAGTGCCTTCTGCTGTTCGTCCCTCCTCACCTTCCTAGCTGAAAGACAAAATTGACCAAACCCACCTCAATTCATAATTATTGTTTTGTCTTCCCATTTTTCACAAATTACTGTGACAACTCTAACCACCCAACTTCCTGATCAGATGAGAAAAACGTTAACACCAGCTGCCTTTCCTAAAGCACCTAGTGTGTGTGGTGTGGGGTGAAGAACTCTGGTTCTCCAGCAAAACTGCTAGGTTCAAATCCTGCCTCTGCAAGTTGCTGAACTTCCCTGTGCTTCTGTT
>NC_045446.1:7627408-7661994 GCF_002776525.5 Piliocolobus tephrosceles | reverse complement strand
GTATTTTTTTTTTAGTAGAGACGGGGTTTCACCGTGTTAGCCAGGATGGTCTCGATCTCCTGACCTCGTGATCCACCCATCTCGGCCTCCCAAAGTGCTGGGATTACAGGCTTGAGCCACCGCGCCCAGCCGCAAATGGAGATGTTAATAATCCCTTCTTCAGAGAGTTGTCAGAAGGAATGAATGAAGTGATTTCTGTAAAGTACATAGAACAGCACCCAGCACATATCAAGTGTTCTGGGAGGCAGGCCTGTGCCAAGCCCTTTCATGGACATTATTTCATTTCAATCTTCACAAAGATGCTGTGAGGAAGGAGGTGAGGAAACCGAGGCTCAGAGAGGGGAAGTGACTGGCCCAAGGGCACACAGCTGGTAAGTGGCAGGGCTGGGATTTGGACCCAGGTCTTTCTTACTCTAGGTCTAGTGCACTTTCACTAAGCCACAGCTGACCTGCACACTGCAGATGAGAAAGCGAAGGCCAGGAGAGAGGAAGCAACATGAACTGGCGGCCAGGCCAACCTCATCCCTTCCTGGTCTTCTCCTGACCAGGATCCCTGCACCATCCACTCAGATCTTTCTCCAGAGACAGACCCTCTTCCTCCTCCCCCATCTAGGTCTCCTTTTGGCCTCTCTCTGCCATCAGTCCTGAAGAAACTATTTGATAAGTTATATTATCATTAAGATTATTTTTTTAAAATGGCTGTTTGTTCACACACACACACACACACACACACAAGAAAAAGCAGTAATAGCGAACACTTATCAAGGGCTTCCTATAAATATGCCAAACTCTGTGCTAAGCACTTTTAAATGCTTTGTCTCATTTAGTTCTCAAAATGAACCTGCGGGGTAGGTCCTAAAAAATTAGCTCCATTTTACAGAGGTCATGTGATAAGTGGAAGAGCCAGATTTAAGCCAGGCCCATCCGTGTCCCAAGCCTGTGTCCTGCACTGCCCCACCTCAGGGCCTGCCCACCCCCGCCCCCAATGGGAAGAGCTCACAAGGGCAAAAGTGATGTCTCCCTTGGAAGAGCTTGCCTTGAAAAAGCAGCTGCTTTATATCCCAAAGGCAGGACTGGCTTTCCAGCCCAAGGCAAGGCCACTAATGTGGGAGGCTGCAGACCCACGGGTGTGGGCCCTCCTGGCAGCCCCTTTGCACAGCAGAGTCCACATAGGCTGCACATCAGAGCTGGCTGGAGGGCACTGAAAATACACATTGACAGGCCCTCTCCAAGCCTACAGAATCACAGTCACAATGGGTGGGACCAGGGAATGTGGATTTTTTTTTTTTTTTTTTTTTTGCGGGAGGGGAGACAGAGTCTTGCTCTGTCACCCAGGCTGGAGTTCAGTGTCACGATCTTAGCTCGCTGCAACCTCCACCTCCTGGGTTCAAGTGATTTTCCTGCCTCAGCTTCCTGAGTAGCTGGGATTACAGGCACCCACCACCATGCCTGGCTAGTTTTTGTATTTTTGGTAGAGACGGGGTTTCACTATGTTGGCCAGGCTGGTCTTGAACTCCTGACCTCAAGTGATCTGCCCACCTTGGTCTCCCAAAGTGCTAGGATTACAGTTGTGAGCCACTGCGCCTGGCCTCATCTGGATTTTAACAAACTCACTAGAAGATTCTGATTCAAATGGCCTTGTCTGCATTTGGCAGCTCTTTGTCCTGTCACTTCCTGTTCCCAAACCTTCCTGGCACCTCACTGGTTACAAAATAATGTCCTCAGCCTGGAGTTCAGAGCCCTCCCACCAGCGTCATCTCCCCCACATACTTCACCACCAAAGTCACCATTACCTGATCTCATCAGACCCTGCCAGCCTTGGGCCCTTTGCTTAGGGTGAGCCTCCACCTAGAGGGGCTTCTGGAGTCAGAGAGACTGGGCTCGAATCTGGACATTTTCACCTACTAGCCAGAGGCAAGTCACTTTACCTCCCTGAGCCTTGATTTCTCTCATTTGTAAGATGGGCAGAAAGCCACTTGCCTGGCAGGCCACTGCACAGATTCCATTAGGTGATTGATAGCAAGAAGGCCAGGAACACGGAGGCAGCAGCCCATGGCAGCGATGAGAGCTATGACTCACCTCCTCTGTGCCTCTCACAGCCATCCCTTCCGGACAAGAGATGGAAAGGCAGGTGGAAATTTGACATGTGTGGACATACAGAGGTAGTGGCATTGTGGGTCAGTTTTTCCTTTCGTTTTGGTTTTGAGTAGTGGTGTGATAAGTGACAATTTGCTACAGGTGAACCCTTTCTAGTTCTTCAAAACCCAGTAGAGGTGTTCCCTCTCCCAGAAACCTCATGCTAGGGCCAGAATTCCCTTTTCTTCCTCTAGGCTTATGGCATCCTTGACTTGTGCCTGGGTGTGGCAGGTGGCATCTAGGTTCCTGGAGAAGCTGAGGAACCCCTCCACGAGGGCCCACAGCTGATCCGTGGTGCGTCACCTCTACTGCCCCAGTGCACAGCACCCATCCAGGCATGGCTCAAGTGTCCAGGAAATACTTGGTTAACTGAATGTAAGTGCTTTTGAAACTGTTCTGACACCCCCGCCCACTCCCCAAGGTACCGATTTGTTATTGTAGGGTCTTCTAGTTTCAGGTGCTTCTAGAGCTTGTTTATTAAGGTAGGATCTGCCCAGAAGTTGGCAGTTTCCTCCAAGTTTCATCAGGGGTTCACTTTCCCTCTTTCTCTCTCTCCTCTTGCAACCCTTTCTTCTTAACCCCCAACATCTACAGCTACAATGGGTGTCTGGCAAGTGGGGACAAGGGCCGCCGGCGAAGCCGCCTGGCACTGAGCCGCCGTCCGCATGCCAACGGAGTGAAGCCAGACGTCATGCACCACATCTCCACGCCGCTCGTCTCCAAGGCAAGCAACTGACCCGTAGACCTGAGGTCCTGCCCTCCCTGCCCAAGGCCCAGGTCTTTGGCCTTCCAGGTCCTACCTGCCCACAGCCCCCCACCTTAACAGGAGAGCCCACTTTGTGTCATCACTCACTGCGTATTGGGCCACCTGAGAATGGTGATGAAAAATCCTTTGCAGTGTGCACAGTTCTTTACAGTTTGCAAAATGTTTCCTTAACAACCAGACCTTTCTGAACCTTGGCTGCCTCTAAGATGGTGCTGCTTATTTCCATCCAATGGAAATGGGTGAAAATGAGCTGCACCATCTTAGAGGCAGCCAGGGTTCAGAGAGTGGGAGGTGACAGTCATACTGCAATGGTAAAGGAAAAAACCTTTGGCTTTAGAGGATTTGGGTTAGAATTCAGCCTCTGATATTTCCAGCTGTGTGCCTTTAGGGTAGTTTCTCTGTGACCTGCAGTTTCTTCAACTCTAAAATGGAACGATAACCCCATTCTTTTTTTTTTTTTTTTGAGACAGAATCTCATTCTGTCACCCAGGCTGGAGTGCAGTGGTGCAATCTCGGCTCACTGCAATCTCTGCCTCCTGGGTTCACACCGTTCTCCTGCCTCAGCCTCCCGAGTAGCTGGGACTACAGGTGCGCACCACCATGCCCAGCTAATTTTTTTTTTTTTTTTGTATTTTTAGTAGAGACGGGGTTTCGCTAGGTTGGCCAGACTGGTCTTGAACTCCTGACCTCAAGTGATCTGCCCACCTCGGCCTCCCAAAGTGCTGGGATTACAGGTGTGAGCCACTGTGCCCGGCCTGATAACCCCATTCTTAAGGTGACTGTAGGGCTTAAATCATGTGACACACCCACTGCACTGTCCACCCTCTGCGAAGGATGGAGCTGCCCCCTCTCTGGAGAGTGGCTGCTGGGCCTTGAGCTCCAGCTGCTGGCTCCAGGCTTACACTTATCATAGCTGCACACCCTGGCAAGTGACTTTTTTCTCCCCCCAGGCACTGAGTAACCGTGGTCAGCACAGCATCTCGTACACGCTATCCCGGAGCCACTCGGTCATAGTGGAGTATACACATGATAGTGACACAGACATGTTCCAGGTATGCTCAGGCCTCTCCACACACCTCCTGGCCACCAGGCCTCTAGGCTCTGCAAGCATTTCAGGTGAGGCTACAGGATGGGAGGCCATGGGAAAGTTGCTTCCCTCCAGACGAGGAAGCAGGATGTCCCAGTGTGGGCTGTTGACTGCAGAGTCACACAGCAAGTCAGTGGCTGTATCAAGGATCAAACTCCAGACTCCTAGACTGTGGGAGTTCACACAGCTCAGGGGTTCAGATGTGAGAGGCCTAATGCCTGTGTTCAGATTTTGGCTCCATCACTTACCACTGGGTGACTTTGGGGAAGCATCACTTAAGTTCTGTGGGCCTTGGTTTACTCATCTGTAAAATGGGGCCCATAATAGTACCCACCCCACAGGAAGATTAACTTAGGCATTGCATATAAAATGTTTAGCATGGTGGCTGGCATATGGCAAACAGTTACTCAGAAGTTGCTATTTGACCACCCTCTTATAATTCTATCAGCAAATCAACTTGTATTTATTGGATGGGGTGATCCCTAGTGCTGTGTGGGCAACAGAGAAGGAGAAGCTGCTCCAAGCCATGGCTTCTTGGACTTGGAGACCCCACCTGGGAGCCTAGAAGGTCTAAGGAGTTGGTGCTGCCCCCTTCTCAGGGCCTGGCAGCCTCCTTTTTTGGTGACCTTGCATACAGAGCAGCTGCCGGAACTCTGGGTGGGGAGGCCTATGAGAGTCCCCTGTGTACATGCGGTCGCTGCTTGCTTTCCCTGTCCTCACAGATCGGCCGCTCCACAGAGAACATGATTGACTTTGTGGTAACAGACACGTCCCCTGGAGGAGGGGCTGCCGAGGGCCCTTCCGCCCAGAGCACCATCTCCCGCTACGCCTGCCGCATCCTCTGTGACCGCCGGCCGCCTTATACTGCCCGCATCTATGCAGCTGGCTTCGACGCCTCTAGCAACATCTTCCTTGGAGTGAGTGAGCCCCAGGAAGGGACCAACTCTTCATCTGTGAGGCAAGGGGTAGGCTTGGGAGGTGCAGCATCTTGATGTGATGAACCAGCCCACAGTAATCCAAATGATGGTCCTGGCAGGGCTTAGCAACCCCAGCTAACTGATGAGCAAAGTGAGGCCCAGAGAGACGCTTAAGACATGCAGCTTCAATGCCAGTCCTCTCTGGGCCACCTCTGAACTTGAGGGTAGGGGGGCAGTGCCTCTGGCACGTCGCCTGCTGGGGGGCCCCTGGGGGATGTGATCTGATCCCTTATGTGGTCCCAGGAGCGGGCGGCCAAATGGCGGACCCCAGATGGCCTGATGGATGGACTGACCACCAATGGAGTTCTGGTGATGCACCCAGCGGGCGGCTTCTCCGAGGACTCAGCCCCAGGTGTCTGGCGGGAGATCTCGGTCTGTGGGAATGTGTACACGTTGCGGGACAGCCGCTCAGCCCAGCAGCGGGGCAAGCTGGTAGGTGGCCTGCTCTATCCCCCACCCTCATCCTTGCCAGGCCCTCACAAGCTGCCTATCCCCCTTCCCAAGCCAGGAGATGATCTCTAGTCCTTCTGCCCCAGGGAGCCCCAACAGGCTCCATGTTGGGGAATCCCAGGCCCAGGGAGTTCTTGGCATGTGCCACAGACAGGCAGACAGACCAGGGTCCCCAAGCATAGCGTGCATACCGCTGGAGGTCCAGGGGCTGATGTGGTCAAGGCACACACAGACATACTGTGCAGTCCCAGGTGGCTTCGAGGCTGCTGGCAGCTTAAAAAAAAAAAAATCACACCTTCTTGAGAGTGACACTGGCCCATGTGTGAGCAGTTTATAGCCTAAAGTGTTGGCAGTTTGTAGCATGTCTGTCACATTCAGACGGGTTCAGCACTGTTCTCTCTCAGGAGGAAAGGGTCCTTACAGTAGTTCTGACACAGGTGTTAGTGGCAACTCCTTGTGCAGATCAGAGAGCTGAGGTTAGAGAGCCCAGAGTGAGTCCTAGAGAGAGGCAGGGGCTGCCCAAGGTCACGTGGCCATGCTCCTCAAACGGTCCACGCGTTGCTCTTCAGGCATGAGCACATTGGCCAAGGAGATGCAAAACCTCAGAGAAAAGCATGGCTTTTCTTTCCAGAGCGTCAACTCTGTGGGGAGGTCTGGGGAAGCATTGTTTGGTCAAATGATGCATGTGAATGTTTCACAAGCCTACTCTTCTTAAGCAGTATTTGCCATGCACTCTTCTAAGTTTTTACACTGAATGATTCATTTGTTTATTTTTCTTAATTTTTTTTTTTTGAGATGGAGTCTCACTCTGTCACCCAGGCTGGAGTGCAATGGCATAATCTCAGCTCACTGCAACCTCCACCTCCTGGGTTCAAGTGATCCTCCTGCCTCAGCCTCCCAAGTAGCTAGGACTACAGGCATGAGCCACCACACCCGGCTAACTTTTTGTATTTTTAGTAGACATGGAGTTTCACCATGTTGGCCAGGCTGGTCTGGAACTCCTGACCTCAGGTGATCCACCCGCCTCAACCTCCTAAAGTGCTGGGATTACAGGCGTGAGCTACCGCGCAGGCCTCATTGATTCATTTAATCTTCACGAGAACCACTTGAGATGCCAGAAGGTGCAGTCCGTCTTGAGGATGAGGAAACCGAGATGGAGAGAGGTTAAGTTACTTGACCAGGGACAAAGTTAGTCAATGGTAAGGACAGAATTCAGCCTGGGCAGCCTAGCTCCTGAGTTTTTGCTTTTAACTACTACTGGGATAGCTGCTTTGGGCTAAGTACCCAGCATTCCCTGTTAGCTTTGAGCTCAGTACCCAGCATTCCTTATTAGAGGCCTTTCCTGCCTCTGTCAGGAGGAGGGCACTTCAGAAAACATCTTATTTTAGAAAAACCCTGTCTGGGTCCAGACTTCCTGATTAGACAGATGGAGAAACCAAGGCCCATGCCCCGCTGGGAGGGGGGGTCAGCATGTGCCTGGGGTACACCTGCCCGCCCGCTTGGCCTCCCAGCCTGCCTTGCCCCTCTGCCCTGCCTGCCCTGCCTGCCCTGCCAGCCAGGGTGTCCTCTCCAGGGAGGCTCCGTGGGATGGACCCGTGGCTCGGCTGGGGCCTCTTGGGCAGTAAGGCCCTTCTACTGCCTCTGGCAGGTGGAAAACGAGTCCAACGTGCTGCAGGACGGCTCTCTCATCGACCTGTGTGGGGCCACACTGCTGTGGCGCACACCGGCGGGGCTGCTGCGGGCTCCCACACTGAAGCAACTGGAGGCCCAGCGGCAGGAGGCAAATGCAGCGCGGCCCCAGTGCCCCGTGGGCCTCAGCACTCTGGCCTTCCCCAGCCCAGCCCGTGGCCGCACAGCACCCGACAAACAGCAGCCCTGGGTCTACGTCCGCTGCGGGCACGTCCACGGCTACCACGGCTGGGGCTGCCGGCGGGAGCGGGGCCCCCAGGAGCGCGAATGTCCTCTCTGCCGCCTCGTGGGGCCTTATGTGCCTCTATGGCTTGGCCAGGAGGCCGGCCTCTGCCTGGACCCTGGGCCGCCTAGCCATGCCTTTGCACCTTGCGGCCACGTCTGCTCTGAGAAGACTGCCCGCTACTGGGCCCAGACACCACTGCCCCACGGCACCCATGCTTTCCATGCCGCCTGCCCCTTTTGCGGGGCCTGGCTTACCGGCGAGCATGGCTGCGTCCGCCTCATTTTCCAGGGTCCGCTGGATTAGGCTCCCTGGGGCCCCCTGCTGCTGTGCCCACCTGCCCACCCAGGTCCCCACCTCCTGCAGCCCAGAGGGAGCTCTGCATGTGGGACACTCCCTGCTGGCACAGCCACACCAGATGGACATGTTGGACGGGCTGTGCCCTTTCCCCCAACTGTGGCCCCCCAAGGAGGTCCCCAAGATCTCCACCCCAGTCATGCTGATGGGGCCTTCAGAACCAGCTCTGTCCTGGGTCGATGGAGGAGAGCCCAGCCCCATGGCTTTGCCCTTCCTGGGGCATCCCACATCGTGCCGCTGACACTGTGTGCCCCTGGGGGAGTGAAGGGGTCAGGGGCCCCTGACCCCTAGCTTAGGCTGGCTATGCCCTGAGCCTGCCAACCCAGTTTCAGACACTCATCCTTCCTGCTGCCACCCTGGGTTCCTCTATAAACCTCGCTGCTCAGCTGCCCCCACAAGTCCCATGTGCCCCGCATGCGTGTAATGCCTCCAGCCCCCAAGTGAGTGGTGGGTGGGTGGCAGGCTGGGCCCAGCATTTGCTGACAGCCGCTATGGGCTGGACTCTGTGCTAAGTGGTCTCTGGGGACACAGAGGCAATCAGACCTGGTTCCCCGCCTGGTGGAGTTCACAGTCTAGTGGAGGACAGACTGTTACCAAATGGCAACACGCTTCATGTGTGCTAGGATCAGAGTACGAATCGGGCTGTGGCAGGCCTCACTGGTAATGGAAAAGTGAGGGAGGCTTCACGGAGGAGTTGTCGTAGGAGCTCAGCCTCGATGGCTGCTCGGAACCCTTGGGGTCCACAAGATGGGAAGCGTGCTCTATGCAGAAGGGAGGGCCTGTGCGTAGGCTCAGGTGTCAGTAAGCCAGGAATCCAGGGACAGTGTCAGGGTGGCTGGAGCATGGACTGCTGGGGGACAGAGAAGGGGGTGGAGCAAAAGGTTGGGACCATGTGACCAGGGAGGATGCTGGATGGAGGATTCTGAACCTCATTTGTGGATGGTCAGGAGTCAACAAAGGGAGGAGAGAGGACTCACTGGTCAAGAGTGTGTCGGCTGTGACACAAGGGCCATCATCCCTGAATGCCCACCACGTGCCCCGCACTGCTGCTGATGATAATAATAACTACGTCCATTGAGCACTCTCCAGACACCTGGCTCTGCTTCTTGGAGGTTTTGTTATTTAATCCTCACAGTAACCCAAGAAGGGAGGTGTTGCCATTTGTGTCTCTGAGGAGATGAGGGCAGATGCACCAAGTCACACAACTAGAAAGTGGCCAAGTCAGGATTTGAATCCACAGCTGCTCCTCTCCATCACAGTGTTGCTTTCCTTCAACAGAGGTGGGGGTGAACCGACAGGGTTTTGGATACTGGATTGGTGGACACCCACCTGCTTTGTGCCTAGCCCTGTGCAGGGCCCCTGCAGTGGGCAAGGCCCTGCCTCTCGCAGCCCAAGGTCTGCAGAGGGACCTACCCATGCTTGTTGGAAGTTGACCCCCACACCTGTGCTGGCCACCTGTACCCCAGGCTAGGATGCAATGGCCTATCAGCCAGGCTGGAAGTGTTCGGAGGAGTGAGAACCAGGGGCTCTAGAAGGCCCAGGGAGGACCTGGAGCCTGAGCCAAGTCTTGAATAGCAGAGCATCTCCAGAGGCAGGGAGGAGTTGGGAGGGCAGCCAAGGTGAGGGGAACAGCATGGCATGGGGGGAACATGCCTGGTGTGGAGGGGGCAAGCAAAAAGGAATGGGGGGTAGGGAAGGTTGCTGAGGCCTGGTGGGCCTTGATTGCCATGGAAGCCAAGCCTGAACTGGATTCCTGTTCATCCTGGCCACAGGTGGGCGTGTTGTTGGGGTTGCCCCAGACCATTCCTGGGGAGAGCAAGCCAGGAAGACAGGTAGACGGCTGTTCTGGAGACGAAGAGAAGGCTCTGAGTATAGGCCTGACCTGGGCATCGTCCCCAGTAGATGGCAGAGCCTAGGGGAGTACAGATTCCAAGGGGAGGGATGGACCTGCCCAAGGTCACACAGCTGGTTGGGACCAGGGAGATCAGACCTGGGCTATTGAGAAGACAGACGGCACCCGCATGTTATGAGGAGGAGGGTGTGGTCAGATTCTTGCTTCCAGAGCATGGCACTGCTGCAGTGGGGGCGGAGGGGAGGGTGGGGATGCTGCAGGAGGTGTGGGAGCATTCCAGCTTCTCTCCCCTCAACATACAACACATAACACTCAAAATCCAACTCAGAATTTCAATTTCTCTCTTCTGATCCTGTTGGGAACCACGCAGGGGAAAATTTTTTTTTTTTTTTTGAGACCGAGTCTTGCTCTGTCGCCCAGGTTGGAGTGCATTGGCGTGATCTCGGCTCACTGCAAGCTCCGCCTCCCAGGTTCACGCCATTCTCCTGCCTCAGCCTCCCGAGTAGCTGGGACTACAGGCGCCTGCCACCTCGCCCGGCTAATTTTTTGTATTTTTAGTAGAGATGGGGTTTCACCGTGTTAGCCAAGATGGTCTCCATCTCCTGACCTCATGATCCGCCCACCTCGGCCTCCCAAAGTGCTGGGATTACAGGCTTGAGCCACCGCGCCTGGCCTAGGCAGGGGAACATTCTGATCCCATTTCCAGTGGGGAACCTCAGACCCTAGGAGGAGAGACCAGCAAAGGGCACCACCCTAGATGCTGGGGAGGACTCAGAGGTATTGGTGGATGGGGTCAGACAGCCCTGGTCTTGTCCCAGCTCTGCCTTTGCCAGCTCTTAGAGCCTCAGCTTCCTCAATGCTAAAGGGGATAACAGTCGCTACCTCACCAGGTGGTTGTGAATGTATGGAGGGCACCTGTAACACAGTTGATTCGTGTTGGTCCTCACCGACCCCTTTTTCATTCCCACGGGGAACAGCCAAGGCTGGGGAGTTCCGACTCCGGTGATAGACTGCTCCATGTGAGTGACTGTGTGTGTGTATCTGTGTGTTGGGGTCAGGGACACCTGAACTGTGTGGTGGTATAGGAGTCAGTGAACCTCTTAGCCTCAGTTTCCCTATCTGTACAATGGGTAAAGTGATGATACCTCAGGATTTTTGCAAGAATTAAATGACGTCCTCCATGCCAAACTGGTAGCAAGGGACCTCAGGACATGCTCATGTTATCTGTGATCATAAAAATGTGATCACGTGGCTTGATTGGGGGTTCCGAGAGTACTGGGATCTTTTCCTTGCCTGAGCTGTCCCCTTCTGGCAGTGGACAGCACTACCTCCCTTACCTGAGTACATTTCAACTTCACCTGTCAGCCAACTTTATACCCATTTTAAAGACAATGAAAATGGAGGCACAGGAAAGAAGAGGGGTGACTTTCCTGAGGACACTGACCAACTGGTTGAACTTCATATAACAAGTCATCATCAAAGCTAACAGCTTGTTAACACTTGTGTCAAGCAGGGCCTTGGGCACCTTTGTGGGTGAGAAACTGGTGTCTATGGTAAGCAGACGCTGCCTGGCCTAGACACGGGCGTGGCAAGGAGACTGTGTGGAATTTCAGTACCCAAACGCCCCTCACCCTGTGCAACTATAGGGAGCGGCACTGCAGCCAACACATCACAACTTACAATATCCCTTGAATTGGATTCAATTATTAGCCTGGTTTTCCGGTTTATAAAGCCAAGACTCCCAGACAACCTCGCTCCACCCCCAGTCTGACCCTGGGCTCTCACCGCTACTCCCCACTAGGCCTAGGCCCTTCCACATGCCCCACCCAGACCGTGGTTTTGTGAGTCCGTCCAGACCTGTAAAAGTGGACTGCAGGCCCGCCTCTGCTCTGGACTCCCTTTCGGGGCTGCCGGAGGCTTTCTCATCCATCAGGCATTTGACAAGCCCCAGGAAACTGCCAGCCTGTTTGTGCTAAGGAAACTGAGGCTCGGCAATGTTTAGCGGCTACTTCCAGGCCCGTGGCGGGTGGGTGGTGATACAGTGAAGCACTCGAGGCGCTTCTCCGCGCCCCAACACGGGTGAGACCACCTCAGCCCTGGCCCAAGCCCACTCGACCGTAGCCTCGATTCCCGGCACCGAGAGCTTTGCAACTTCCAAGTCTCCACTCCCAGGCCCCGAGTCCGGAGAGTCAGGGGGGGCCACATTACTCCTATTGTGTAGGTTCCCACCTGCAAGAGTTAGGTCGGGGCTTCTGGGGTGAAACCCCAAAGGAAAGCGGGATCGGGACTGGGGGAGAGGGATCGGGACTGGGGGAGGGGGATTCCCAAGTCCCTGACACCTGCGCCGGGTCGGCCTGGGCTTGGTGACCTCGTCAGTCCCGTTTGCCGGGACTAGGCCGCGGCCAGGCCGGGCACAGAGGTACCCGGTCCGGCGCGTGTGGGGCCTGCAGACAAAAGGCCGAGCCCGCAGGGCCAATCCGCGCACCACCCCGTAGCGACTGGGGGCGGGAGCCGGAGAGCCGAGAAGCTCGTCTCGGCGCATCTATTGGCTGGTATTGACGCCCATCCGGACCCCGAGGCCAGGCAGTTGGCCAAGGGGGGCGGGGTTTGCAGAGCCCCAATGAATGGGGGAGCCGGAAGCAGGAAGTGAGTTTGCGAACGGAGCAGCTGCTGCAGGTGAGGCGCGGCGCCTGGGTTTTGGGGATCCCAGTGTGTCATCCCGGGGGACCAAGGCGAATCTGTACTGAGCGCAAAATAATTCCCTTTCTGCCCACTCTCCAGTACCTCCTCCAAATTCACCCCGCCCTCGAGGCCAAGGAGCACTCCGGGGAGCAAAGAGTTAACAGCCCTTTCCGAATCTTGAGGCTGTGCTATTGGGGCGGAGCTTCTGGAGTCCGGGGCTGGGCGGGGAGGCTGGAAACTCTGTCCTAGCCGGGAAGGGGCGTGGCGGGGAGAATGCCCCGGGTTGGGGAATCCCCGGGTTCCAACAGGGCTGTCAGAATTTCAGTAAATTGTTGGCCTTTCCAAGCCTCGGTTTCCCTATCTGTAAAGTGGGTTTTCTTCTGGTTGTAACTTCCGGTTGTAACTTCTGTGGCTTCCCTGGCGGAGCACAGGGAGAGAGTAGGAGAATGGAGGGCCGAGGAAAGGCGGTTAGAGGGATGAGAATGGGACAGGTGCAAGGAAAGTCATTTATTGCTGTGAATATTTTCCGTACAGGCGACCTCATCTGATTAGCGCACCCACCTGGTAATACTGAGGTTATTCCCTCTTTTACAGAGGAGGAAACGGAGGTGCAGAAAAGTAAAGCAATGGAAGTCTGGGGCCGAATCCTGGCTAAAGGCCGAGCCTTTCCAGCTGGCGGCCTGGAACTTTATCCTTGTGAGCCCAGTGGAAAGTGTGAAGAATTCTGAACAAAGGCCAGGCGCAGCACCTGTAATCTCAGCACTTGGGAGGCCGAGGCAAGCGGATCGCTTGAGGCCAGGGGTTCAAGACCAGCCTGGACAAAATAGCGAGACCCCCACCCCCGGCTCTACCAAAAATGCAAAAAATTAGCTGGGCGTGGTGATGCACGCCTGTAGTCCCAGCTACTTTGGAGGCTGAGGCAGGAGAATCACTTGAAGTCGGGAGGCGGAGGTTACTGTGAGTCAGGATCATGCCACTTCACTTCAGCCTGGGCAACAAAGTGAGACTCCATCTCAATAAAAGAATACTGAACAAGGAAGCAGGGAGGGGCCTGGGCTGGGAGCCTAGAGATGAGGATCTCTGCTGCTGATGTCTCCATTGTGGGATTAGGCAAGGCTCTGAGCCTCGGTTTCCCCATCTGTAATACTAGGTAGTTAGGTCAATCTATTTTTTTTTTGAGATGGAGTCTCACTCTGTCGCCCAGGCTGGAGTGCAATGGTACGAGGCTCACTGCAGCCTCCACCTCCTGGGTTCAAGTGATTCTCCTGCCTCAGCCTTCCCAGTAGCTGAGATTACAGGCGCCCGCCACCACGCCTGGCTAATTTTTGTATTTTTAGTAGAGAGGAGGTTTCACCACATTGGTCAGGCTGGTCTTGAACTCTTGACCTCAGGTGATCCACCCACCTCGGCCTCCCAAAGTGCTAGGATTACAGGTGTGAGCCTCCGTGCCTGACCTTAGAATCAATCTTTAACGTTTAGGGACTACAGGCCAAATATGGTCCACCAGTGTATTTTGTGACCCCTTGGGTGAGTCATCTGACCTCTGAGCCTCAGTTAGCATATCTGGTGAATGGGTACAATAGTGTTCCCTTCCATGTGGGCTTTTGGGAGTATTAAATGAGATTATAAGAGTTCAGAGCCAGGTATGCAATTGGTATGGGGTAAACGACAGCTGTGATGACAGTGATGGTTCTCAGCAGGGCCCATGGCGGACACCCAGTACATCCTGCCCAATGACATCGGCGTGTCTAGCCTGGACTGCCGTGAGGCCTTCCGCCTGCTGTCACCCACAGAGCGCCTCTATGCCCACCACCTGTCCCGTGCTGCCTGGTACGGAGGCCTGGCTGTGCTGCTTCAGACCTCCCCCGAGGCCCCCTACATCTATGCTCTGCTCAGCCGCCTCTTCCGCGCGCAGGACCCCGACCAGCTGCGCCAACATGCCCTGGCTGAGGGCCTTACCGAGGAGGAGTATCAGGTTAGTTCTCTTGGGCCAACCTGCATTTCCTGAGTGGCATCTGGGTGTGAAAGACCAGGATACAAATGTCTGTCTCTTTCAAGGGGTAGGTGGAGGATTAGACCAAAGGTTACAAATTCAGACACTTCCCCTCTCTGGAGCCTCAGTCTTCTCATCTGTAAAATATGCATGTGGGGTGTCTGTACCTCTTAGTGTTGTGATGACCCACTTACAACAGTGCCTGACTTCAAGATAAATGATGGCTGCTGTGATCATAACAAAAGAAACTGTGGTGGAGAGTCAGGGAAGGAGAGGAAAGAGTCCAGAGTAGGTATCAGGAGGTCTGAATTCAGGACCAGTTCTTCTCTACCACACTATGTGGCCCTGGGCAGAATGTCTGCCTGTCCCTTGGTTTTTGTTTTTGGACGTATTGGCCAGGTAATACACGAATTCTTAGTGCATTGCAGCAATGCAGAAAGACGCAAAAAACACAAAGATCACTCATTCTGTGCCCTCCTCAGAGGTAACCCACTGAGGCTGGTACAGCCTTTTCTTTCTCTCTTTTTTTTTGTCACAGAGTCTTATTCTGTCACCCAGCCTGGAGTGCAGTGGCACAATCTTGGCTCACTGCAAACCTCTACCTCCCAGGTTCAAGCATTTCTCATGCCTCAGCCTCCCAAGTAGCTAGAACTACAGGTATGTGCCACCACGCCGGGCTAATTTTTGTATTTTTAGTAGAGATGGGTTTTCACCATGTTGCCCAGGCTGGTCTTGAACTCCTGGCCTCAAGTGATCCACTTGCCTTAACCTCCCAAAGTGCTGGGATTACAGGCGTGAACCACCATGCCTGGTCTTGGTTACAGCCTTTTCAATCCCGTCTGTGTATTACATACCTATATGTGTATATGCATGGTGAATCAGTTCCTTATTTTCTCTTTTATAGAAATGAGATGATGTTCTTTTCCTGCTTTGTGTCCTGCTTTTTCCATTGAATGCCATGTCTTGGAGAACTTGGAGAATGGGGTACATTTAAATGTACCTCATTCTTTTTTATTGACTGTGACGTATTCCACAGCAGGGTACACTATAATCAATTTAATCTTTATTTCTGGACATTTAGCTTGTCCTGTTTTTCTTACAAACAGTGCCATGGTGAGCATACTTGTGCATACATGTGAGGCAGATCTGTTTCTAGAAGGAGAACTACTGGGTCAAGGGCTCTGTACATTTACAATTGACTGATTCTGTTAAATCATCTTTTAAAAAACTTTCACTGCGTTATATTCCCACCAAGAGTGTACAAGAATACGGCTTGTTTTTCTATATGGGAAATGAAGGGATTGGATTGTTTCTCTCTGAGCCGACATGCTGTTTATTCTACCTCTTTTGAAGTCTAGGCATGCACTTCCCATCTTGAGCCTTGGCTTACTCATTAAAAGAGCTAATATCTGTGGAAATATTTATAAACAGAAAGGTGCAACCCAAGCATTAGTATTTTCAGGGAAATTCTTTTTTTTTTTTTTTTTTTTTTTTGAGACAGTGTCTCGCTCTGTCACCAGGCTGGAGTGCAGTGGCATAATCTTGGCTCACTGCAACCTCCACCTCCCTGGTTCAAGCGATTGTCCTGCCTCAGCCTCCAGAGTAACTGGTATTACAGGCACGCACCACCACACCCAGCTAATTTTTGTATTTTTAGTAGAGACAGGGTTTTACCATGTTGGCCAGGATGGTCTCAATCTCCTGACCTCGTGATCTGCCCGCCTCGGCCTCCCAGAGTGCTTGGGATTACAGGTGTGGGCGCCAGCCATTCAGGGAAATTCATGTTTGCAAGTGGCAGAAACCCAGCTCCAATTGGCTTACGTGAAAAGGAGAATTGTTGGGTTACATGATTGAAAAGTCCAGGCCTGAGGAAGTTTCAGGCATGGCTGGACTCAGGGACTCAGTGCTACCACTGGGATGCAGTCTTCATCTCTCAGCTTGCTTGCTTTTCTTGCTCCCAGAGGGGAGCTCCAGGGGTTCCAGGCCTGATGATCCCTGGCGTACACAGGCTCTTTGCCAATGGGAAATGTCCTTGGGAAATGTCCTGGGTAGCGCTCTGAAGCCAGCTTGAGCCTTGTGCCCATCCTGTAGCCAAGGATGGTGGTTTCTCAGACTGGCCAAGCCAGCTTACATGCCCAACGCTGGGGCTGGGGGAAGGGATATCCCCCACCCCCCAACCCACAAAAGGAGGATTGAGGTCTTGTTACCAGAGGAAGATCTAGGGCCAGCAGAAGCCATAGAATAGATAGATGATTAAGGCCCCTCTGGCTCTAACATGTGATGCTTCCGAGGCCAGCGGCCTGACAGGTCAGAGGCTGAGGACAGGCTCCCAGGAGAAAGAGGGAGGTGGTGCTGGAACTGGGCCTTAAAGGACACAGTAGTCTCAGGTGGCTGAGAGGGTGCTGGGGTGGAGAGGGCAAAGGCAGACGAACACCTGGGTGTGTTTGGGAACTGCCCAGAAGATCAGTTAGGCCAGACAGCGGGGATGTGAAAATGGGTCTGTGAAAGTGAGTGTGGGCCAGACTGGGGCTTCCCAGGACCTGGGTCCTGCCTGCACATTTCCCAGCCTCACCCACACTGGCTCTGCTGGGGCATTCGCATCTCGGGAGGGAGTGTTGCTGGGGTCAGGGAGGCTGTGCTTCCTGGGTCTCTGATGCCTGTCTACCCCCTCAGGCGTTCCTGGTCTATGCTGCGGGTGTTTACTCCAACATGGGCAACTACAAGTCCTTTGGTGACACCAAGTTTGTTCCCAACTTGCCCAAGGTGAGCCAAGGGAGGGTTGGGGAAGGTGGGGATGGGGGCTGGTGGGGTAGGGGTGGAGAATGCAGTAGAAGGAGCCCCAACTGGAGTGTCAGAAGCCCTGAGCAGAACATGGACCCTGTCGCTGCCACCCTGCATGACTGTGAGTGTCACCAACCTCACTGGGTGCTGTGGCCTCTTTATGTATAAAGGAAAAGCACAGCTCTCCCTGGCTGCTGATCTGCAGGCCGAACGAGGGCGAGATGTGAAAGTGTTCTGTGAACTTTCAGATGCTCTCAAAAATGGAGCTTCTTGGTCATCACCAGGAACAGTGGGAAATACTGGGCTGGGGGCATCCCTCCCAGGATTATGAGGCTTGAGCCTATCTAGGGCAGAGGTGGTTCTTACAGCAGGTATAAGAGCTGGGACTTTAACATGCACACAAGTCACTTGGCGGTCATGCTGACATGCAGCATCTGATTCAGCAGGTCTGTGGTGGACCCAAGATTTGACATTTTTTCTTTGATACAGGGTCTTGCTCTGTCACCCAAGCTGAAGTGCAGTGGTATGATCATGACTCACTTCAGCATCAACCTCCTGGACTCAAGTGGTCCTCCTGGCTTAGCCTCCCAAGTAGTTGGGAATATGGGTGTGCAGCACCATACCAGCTAAATTTTCTTTTCTTTTCTTTTCTTTTTTTGAGATAGGGTCTCACTGTCACTCAGGCTGAAGGGCAGTGGCACGGATACAGCTCACTGCAACCTCAACTTCCTAGGCTCAAGTGATCCTCCTCAGCTTCCAGAGTAACTGGTACCACAGATGCCTGCCACTGTGACGCCTGGCTAATTGTTTAAAATTTTTTGTAGTGACAGAATCCCACTGTGTTACCCAAGCTGGTCTTGAACTCCTGGGCTCAAGCAATTCTCACACCTTGGCCTCCCAAAATGCTAGGATTACAGGCATGAGCCGCTGCGTCTGTCCTAATTTTTTTTTATTCTTTGTAGAGATGGGGGTCTCTCTATGTTGCCTAGGCTTGTCTTGAACTCCTGGCCTCAAGTATCTCTCCCTCCTCTGCCTCCCAAAGTGCTGGGATTATAGGCATGAGCCACCACACATGGAGGCTTGACATTTCTCAGGCCCTGCCAGTGCTGTGGGTCCACGGACCACACGACGAGCCAAATCTCTTAGACCATGGGAGAAGAGATTGGGAGTGGATAGGGAGGCTCTGGAAGGCAGGTTTGGGTGGTGTGACTGGGCCATTGGCTTCCCTTTCCCTGTAGGAAAAGCTGGAACAGGTGATCCTAGGGAGTGAGGCCGCTCAGCAGCACCCCGAAGAAGTCAAGGGCCTCTGGCAGACCTGTGGGGAGCTTATGTTCTCTCTGGAGCCAAGGCTTCGACACCTTGGACTGGGGAAGGAGGTGAGGCCCCTGACTCCCCCAAGGGGACAGGGAGCGGAGGGAATTCTTCGAGGCCACCCGGTAAGGAGGGAAGGACAGGGGATGGGGAGGCAGTGGGCTCTGCCTCACACTCCTGAGGCAATGCTGCTCCCCACTGCAGGCCTCAGTTTTGTCATCTGTAGAATGGTAAGCAGGTTGGGTCAAATGCTTTCTGAATGCCCTCCCAGATCTGACATTCTGCACACAGGATGCCATGTGCTGATGGAGGGAAGGAGAGGAAGGCTGGAGGTGGAGGGAGCTGAGGAGGGGACAGCACGGAAGGAGGGGGGTCCCAGGTTTCCCACCTCTGGAGGCCGCATCCGTTGCATGGGATGAGGACCTTGGGAAGCCTTAGGGGTGGGCCAGCCTGAGAGAGGCATGGGCAGGGCTGCAGGAAAGCTGGAAATTAGCATCTGTTTGTTTGTTTTACAACTTTTTCCCCCGGAAGCAGATGGAGGGGTAAGCTGTAGAGGCTGCTGGAAGGAGGGAGGGGCAGGAAGCCTGGGAAGATGACGTCCCTGCAGCCCTGACCTTGGCAACTCCTCTTTCTCATGTCCCTTCTCTTCCCCAACAGGGAATCACCACCTATTTCTCTGGGAATTGTACCATGGAAGATGCCAAATTGGCCCAGGACTTTCTGGACTCACAGGTTTGGGGTTGGGGAGCTCAAGGTAGCATAGGTTTGATGGAGTTCCTAGTCCCAGCCCCCTCACAACTGGTGACCACTCCTGGGTCTCTGCTTGACTACTCCCTGCTAACTAGGGAAGGCACCACCCCTGCCCACCCCAGGCTGTAGAGCCTGATGACAGCCTCAAGGCTGGGTGAGGAACCAGGACCTCAGGCCACAGGGGTGTGAGGCTCTGGGGTCCACGTGTCAGTGGCGCTCCCAGCTTAGCCACTCACCAGCCGTGTGATCAGTTTCCATGTCTGTGAAGTGGTACCCACCTCCGGTAGCCCTGGGTTCGCAGAGGCCATGCAGTGCCTGGTGTAGTGGTTGGAGTCAGTGCTTAGTAGAAGTGCACAGTGTCCCGAGCAGAGCAGGAGAGTTGGCCCTGGGCTGCCCACTCCCACTCTCTCCCGCTCCTCCCAGCCAACCTGGAAGGCCCAGCCTGCTTTGCCTCCATGCCTTCTCCCCGGCGGGTGACCCATTTTCCTTCCTCCCACCCCACTGCCCTCTCCAGACCTCACTCTCAACCCCTGCCCTGGTCTCTTCTAGAACCTCAGTGCCTACAACACCCGGCTCTTCAAAGAGGTTGATGGAGAAGGGAAGCCCCACTACGAGGTGCGGCTGGCTTCTGTGCTTGGCTCAGGTGAGCTTAGCCCCAGGCTTCCCTTCTGCTCCCTCCCAGGCATTTCCGGACCTGGGTGGCTCAGGTCCTGCCAGCCCTGCCACTCCCGCACAAAGAGGATCCTTCTCTCCCAGGAGTTTCTACATAAGGCCTGGGAATGGCTCTAGTTTCTCTATATCAGTCCCCTATGTGTCTGTGAACCAATCCCTAAGGGCTGGCAAGGGACAGGTCTCTGATTGGCTCAACCTGGTCTCAAGCCTACCCTGGAGTCAGGTGATGAGGTTGGCCCTTCAGGCCAGGCGTGGCGGCTCACACCTGTAATCCCAGCACTTTGGGAGGCTGAGGCAGGTGAATTACCTAAGGTCGGGAGTTTGAGACCAGCCTGGCCAACATGGTGAAACCCCATCTCTACTAAAAATATAGAAATTAGCCAGGCATGGTGGCATGCGCCTGTAATTCCAGCTACTTGGGAGGCTGAGGCAGGAGAATCGCTTGAACCCAGGAGGCAGAGGTTGCAGTGAGCCAAGATCTCACCACTGCACTCCAGCCTGGGTGACAGAGCAAAGCTCCAGGTCAAAAAAAGAGGCTGGCCCATTCCAAACCAACTGCACTTGGGGCAGTAGTAGTGGGACCTGGGGTGATATTCTGAAGGGGAAATTGGGGTCCATTCCCAGGAGAGAGGAAATAGTGTGGACAAAAGTGTCCAGGCCTTTATGAAGACCTTTGCCACCTGGCTCTTTGTTCCCCACCTGCACCCCAGCCCCTGCTTCATCTCCACATCCTCCCACTCAGACTCTGTGCTCTGGCCATGCTCAACAGCATCCAGTTCTCACGGACCCTCTCTAGGTCTTTTTGTTTTTGTTTTTGTTTTTTGAGACAGAGTCTTGCTGTATCGCCCAGGCTGGAGCGCCCAGGCTAGAGTGCAGTGGTGCGACCTTGGTTCACTGCAACCTCTGCCTCCCGGGTTCAAGCGATTCTCCTGCCTCAGCCTCCAGAGTAGCTGGGATTGCAGGCGCCCATCACCACACCTGGCTAATTTTTGTATTTTTAGTAGAGACGAGGTTTTGCCGTTTGGCCATGCTGGCCCTAAACTCCTGACCTCAGGTGATCCGCCTGCCTCTCGGCCTTCCAGTGTGCTGGATTATAGGCGGGAGCCACCGCGCCTGGCCCCATCCAGGTCTTCGCACAATCCATTCCCCACTTCCCATGCGGAACCCCCTCCAGCCTCTCCTTGTCCCCTGGACACCTCCTCCCCATCCTCTAGGCCATGCATGGACATTGCCTTCCCCAGGACCTTTCCCTATCTTCCCATAACTGAGTCCATGCCCTTCTCTCTTCCCATCGGCACACTCAGTAGCTTCCCTGACTACAAGCTCCGCGAGAGAAGGGCCTGTGTGTTTCATCCACTGTTGTCTCCCCGGTGCCCAGCGCTTGGTGGATCTGAGCTTCCACCAGGGAGATGATGGCAGATGTGCGTTCAGAGGAACAGGAGTTGATCTCACTGGAATATAAGCTGGGCTTATACTTACACTGCAGGATGCAGTGTCAGGCAGTGGTTGAATGTGGCCCTGGAGCCGGGCTGCCTGAGTGGGTCATTATCTATTGCTGTGGAACAAATGCTCCCCAAATGTAGTGATACAAAACCGCCTTTTCATGCTCATGGACACTGGGTCAGGAATGCAGGTAGAGCACAGCAGGAACAGCCAGTTGCTGGGTGACCGTGTCTGGGGCCTCAGCTGGGAAGACTCGACAGCTTAGGGCTGCAAGCATCCCCAGGCTTGTTGGCTCACACGCAGGTGCTGGCTGCTGGCTGGAACCCAGCTGCACTGTTGACTAAAACACCTCACATGGTACCCTCCTATTGTTTGTGGTAGCTGGGCTCCCAGAGTGAGCCTCCCAGGAGAGCCAGGCGGAAGCCTGCTCACCTTGTGTGACCTGGCCTCAGCACATGGTGTTCCTGCTGCTGAAGTCACAGCCTTCCTGGTTTCAGGAGGAGGGAACACATCCCACATCTCCATGGGCAAAGTCACAGTTGAGCTGGACATGATGGCTCATACCTGTAATCCCAGCTACTCAGGAGGCGGAGCCAGGAGGATCGCTGGAGCCCAGGAGTCTGAGATCAGCTCAGCAACCTTGCAAGATCCTATCTCAAATTAAAAAAAAAAAAAAAAAAAAAAGACGTAAGACAGGAAGTGTTGTGGCTGTTTTTGCTTGTTTGTTTTTATATAGCCTTGAAGTATATTTTATTGATCAGAGACAACAAGGAAAATACAATAGTGTGTAAGCATCCCATTGCTTCTGTAACAAATTGCCACAAATTTAGTGGCACAAAACAACATGAACTTATTACAGTTGCAGGGGTCCAGAGTCTAAAAGCAAGGCTGGGCCGCATTCATTTTGGAGTCTCAGGAGGAACCTGCCCCCGCTTGCCTTTTCCAGGTTCTGGAATGCTGCCCAGCCCCCCAACTTCACTCCACCTCCCTTCTGCTATCGTCATAGCTCCTCTTCCCAGTCACCCTCTTGTCTCCCCGTGGGACTGTTGATTACGTTTGGGATGTGGCTGTCTTTTTAAATCCAATCTGCTACTTGCTATCCACGTAAGCTCTCGATGCCTTAGTTTCCCATCAGTGAAATGGAGATGATAATTTCTGCCTCCCCGCAGAGTTGGAGTGAGGCTTAAAGGAGTTAACACATGGAAAGCACATGTTATGTGATACATATATTTTTGTTTTTTAGTTTTTGGGGTTTTTTTGTTTTCGTTTTTGTTTTTGTTTTTTTGAGCTGGAGTCTCTCTCTGTTGCCCAGGCTGGAGTGCAGCAGCGCGATCTCAGCTCACTGCAACCTGTGTCTCCTGGGTTCAAGCGATTTTCCTGCCTCAGCCTCCTGAGTAGCTGGGATTACAGGTGCCCGCCACCACGCCCAGCTAATTTTGTATTTTGAGTAGAGACGGGATTTCACCATGTTGGCCAGGCTGGTCACAAACTCCAGAACTCAGGCAATCTGCCCGCCTTGGCCTCCCAAAGTGCTGGGATTACAGGTGTGAGCCACCGTGCCCAGCTGATATATATATTTTGGAAGACGAGAGTTTATACTCGTGTCTGTTGGCTACAGGGAGCCGTTGAAGATCTTAAAGTGAAAGAGTGCTATGGGGAAAAGTTGGCTGAGGTGTCTTACTCCGGCCTTTTCTCTGAGGGATGCCTCTTACTCCGGCCTTTTCTCTGAGTGACACCTTCTTTCCCCAGAGCCTTCCCTGGACTCTGAGATGACTTCCAAGCTGAAGAGCTACGAATTCCGGGGAAGCCCTTTCCAGGTGACCCGAGGGGACTATGCGCCCATCCTCCAGAAGGTGGTGGAGCAGCTGGAGAAAGCCAAGGTTGGACTGGCTGGGGGCTGATGGGTGCGGGCTGAGGAGCCCTCTGGGCAGCAAAGCTGGTGTGGAGGTGGGTTGACCTCACACAAGGCTGACCGACTCCTGCTCACCTCAGGTGTATGCAGCCAACAGCCACCAGGGGCAGATGCTGGCCCAGTATATAGAGAGCTTCACCCAGGGCTCCATCGAGGCCCACAAGAGGGGCTCCCGCTTCTGGATCCAGGACAAAGGCCCCATCGTGGAGAGGTGAGGCGCCAGCTCCACCCCACCCGCCCCCTCCTGCCCACCCCTCCTCCACCTCTGCCCTTCTCTCCCCCAGTTACATCGGGTTCATCGAGAGCTACCGTGACCCCTTTGGTTCCCGAGGAGAATTTGAAGGTAACTCCCTCGGGGAGGAGGAGGTCAGTCACAGTTCCTTCCCCCACATCCAAGTCCACATTTCCAGTGTCCCCTGATGGTTCTCCCCACTCCCACTCAGCCATAACCATAACAATAACAACAGCCATGGTAAATAAACACCATTTACAGTGTATGGGGCACTGTTGTAAGAAGCTTAGCTATATTAACTAATTTAGAGTTCATCACCCCATGAGGATGTTTATCCTCACTTAACAGGTGTGAGCACTGAGGCCAGTTGGGGGGTGACCTGGAAACTCTGGCTCTGAACTACTTTGCTGTGCTGCCTCTGGTGTCTGGTCAGGGCACAGGCTCCAGGTAGACACGTGCCTCCTAAGCCCAGCTTCACCACTCCCAGGCTGTGTGACCTTGGGCCAAATAGCCTGACCTCAGCACCAGTGCGGTTCGGATGCAGACTGCTGCACTCAGTGGCTGGAAGCAGGATGGACATTGTGACTGGACCTGACCCGGGGCTGTCAGCCCAGGCTGGTAGCAGGCTGCCTTGGCCCCCAACCCCTTCCCTAGAGGACCCACCTGTGCAAGGCAGGGCATCCAGCCTGAGGATTCAGCCACTTCTCTGACTGCCCTAATCCTCCCCAGCCACTGGATGTAGAAGAGTCTGAGCATCTGCCTGCTAAAGCCAGAGAGATTAGTCTGGGAGGAGAGCACACAGCCTGCTGGGGCTCAGGTGAGCCCCTAGACCCAGGCCCAGGGAGAAGGGGCAGGCGGCCCAGGGGCCTGAGCGGGAGACAGGTTTGTGCAGTTGCAGCTTTCCTGTCCGGGTTCTGACCTAGTAGGGCCCAGACCTGGGTCACTGCTGTCCCCAGCTGCCAGCCCAGGGTGACTGCATACAGTAGGCATTCAGTACATGCGTGATGGCTGGAGTAGGGTGAAGTGAGAGCCCTCCTGGAACCCTGCCAAGCCACAGCTCCCTCCCTCCCCTGCAGGTTTCGTAGCTGTGGTGAACAAGGCCATGAGCGCCAAGTTTGAGCGGCTAGTGGCAAGTGCAGAGCAGCTGCTGAAGGAGCTGCCCTGGCCCCCAGCCTTTGAGAAGGACAAGTTCCTCACCCCCGACTTCACCTCCCTGGATGTTCTCACCTTTGCTGGCTCTGGCATCCCTGCTGGCATCAACATCCCCAACTGTAAGTGTCGGCAGGCCCAGCTCCCGAGCCCCAGAAGCCTCCTTTTAGAGTCGCCCCTCCCTCTCCACACACACACTCTCCACAAACCGCCCTGTGCCTCTTGTCTGTGACCTTTGACCCTTGCCTCTTCTTCCTGGTCCTTCTCCGCCTTCTCCAGACGATGACCTGAGGCAGACGGAAGGCTTTAAGAATGTGTCCCTGGGGAATGTGCTGGCTGTGGCCTACGCCACGCAGCGGGAGAAGCTCACCTTTCTGGAGGAGGATGACAAGGTGGGTGCCAGCAGTTGGAGAGTCGGGGCTGGGCCTCACTTTCCTCAGCGGACTCGGGAAGGCAAACAACCCAGAGCAGTAGAGGGGAAAGCACACAGCTTCCGTCCTGGCTCTGCCACTTCCCAACCACGTGACCGTGTGAACTTTGGAGCCTCGGTTTCCTCTCGGGTCACACTAGGGAGGCATCCCTCCCTTCCTCCTGGGTTGTTGCAAGGATGAGATGGGCTGTGGGGTGGAGCACAGTTGGCCTTTACCAAGTACATGCACTGAGATGGGCCCATGGCCCAGGGGAGGGGAGGCCGACAGGCTCTGTGGCCAGGGCTGGCCAGTGGACAGCGCAGGTCTCTGCTTGTCTTGGCAGGATCTGTACATCCTCTGGAAGGGGCCCTCCTTCGATGTGCAAGTAGGCCTGCATGAGCTGCTGGGCCATGGCAGCGGCAAGCTCTTCGTACAGGTAAGAAGGCAGCAGCCAGCCCAGGCACCCCAGCCCACAGCTCCACTCCCCACAACCTGCCCTACCCAGTGGTGAAGCTGCTCTAGGCTCTGCCCTCAGGGGCTGTGGGTTGGGTGGGGAAAACGGCCCCTTAAGCAGAAAAGACCCTGTCTTGCCCTTCCTCAAGATGTCCCAGGAGCTCAGATGCCTGGGTGTAGAGCCTGGGTGTAGAGGGCCCTCCAGGACAGTTCAGCTGCTGTTCCTCACATCAGGAGGAGTTGCTTGGCTCAGGCTAAGGAAGCACACCATAAAGGCATGGCTCCAGCAGCCCCAGGACAGACACTGGGGATGGGGGCGTCTCTGGGTGCTCCCATCTGAGGCAGCAGTGCTATCTTTGTTTCCGCTGCTGTTCCCTGGAGCCTGGGCTTTTCCAGGGATCGTAGGGAGCCACTTCTCCCCAGAGCAACCCCTTCTTGCCAGCCAGCCAGAGTGACTGGAGTCCCCTCCACACCTACCCAGGGAATATGGAAACACAGACAACGTTTTATGGGGGGCCGAAAAGCTGATGTAGACCCCCAGCATGGAGATGACCAGAAGTGGGGTGGGGTGTGGCCCCTCCCTTCCGAGGGTGGGGTTCTTGGTGGGCCCTGCTTCTTGGAGTGTGGGGCTGCTTCCCTGGATGGGGAAGGGCTAGAACCGGGCCCTGGGGCCAGGAGGATGCGCAGAACAGCTGCTGAGGCAGCAGGCTGGCGAAACGCCTTGTCCAGACTTTATCCAAGCTGTGTGTGGCCTTGGATAAGTCAGCTCCTTCACCAAGCCTCAGTTGGCCCATCTGTAAAATGAGATTCCTGACCCCTGTTGTGTGGGCTGTTGTGAGGAGTAAAGGTGAAGACAGTAAGCCCTGACACACAGTAGGTCCTCAGCAAACAGGTATTAGTGTTGAGAGACAGTGTCCACGGAGGTTGTGTGCTCTGACTCCAGTTTGGGGCTCTTAGGCTCCAAGCCTCAGTTTCCTCATCTGTGAAGTGGGATAATAGTAGCACTGTCCTCGGAAGATGGTTGTGAGGGTTAAACGGACGCTGCATGAAAGACGCGTGGCATGCAGTGGGAGTGGCAATGCCAGGAACCGGACCAGAAGCCTGTGGTGGGCACAGCTGGGCTCTCTGGCCCACCCACTGCAGCATCTCCTACTGGGGTCTGGAGACACCAGATCTGGGTCCTCACAGGACTTGGGGCAAGTTCCTCGACTGTCTGGCCCTCGGTTCTCCTCTCTGTGCGGTGGGGTAGGCATCTCTGGTTTTCACGTTCCTGATGGCTCTGAGGAGGCAGCCAGCATCACAGGGCTCAGGGCTGTGCAGGCATCAGTGTGTGGACGGACCTGCTGCTCCTGCATTCCCGCTTGCCTTCCTGAGCCACTCTCTGGGCCTGTGGATTCTGGTGCTGGAGGCCTGGATCCAGCTGGGGGTGCCTTTCCCTCACCCACCCTGTGTTCTGCAGGATGAAAAAGGAGCATTCAACTTTGACCAGGAGACAGTGATCAACCCAGAGACGGGCGAGCAGGTGAGGGAGGCCTCAGTGGAGCCCCAGGGTACTGGGAGGGTGGGCACAGGTGGGGTGCGGCACTGGCCACCCTAAGCCTGACAGTGGAGCTCTTTTTCCAGATTCAGAGCTGGTATCGGAGCGGGGAGACCTGGGACAGCAAGTTCAGCACCATCGCCTCCAGCTACGAAGAGTGCCGGGCTGAGAGCGTGGGCCTCTACCTCTGTCTCCACCCGGAAGTGCTGGAGTAAGAGCAGCAAGGCCGAGGGGTGGGCTGTCCCGGTGCAGTGGCCAGCCCTGGGGGCATGGAGGGTGGGTGGTGGCGGCCGGTGGAATGGGGACAGGGCAGCCTCTGACCATCCTGCCACCTGCCTGCCCCTCTCACAGGATCTTTGGCTTTGAGGGGGCTGATGCGGAGGACGTGATCTACGTGAACTGGCTCAACATGGTTCGGGCCGGGCTGCTCGCTCTGGAGTTCTACACACCTGAGGCCTCCAACTGGCGACAGGTGGGGCCTGGGTGGGGCCCCCAGGAGGTGGAAGGGAGCCTGCAGTGGGCGCCAAGATCAGGGTGCAAGGATGGGACTGCTGTACCTTTAAGGCAGACGAACAGGGTTTAATGCCAGACTCCACTGTTTGGGGGGCAAGTCACATCACTCTCATGAGCTCCAGAGTTCCTCTCTGTGAAGTGGGAGTAGGACTCTGCCCGGGCACCATTTCACAGTGAATCAGATGAGGTGATTTTATTAGGACTCCTCGCAGTTGATGCACTCTGTGCCACACGCAATTCTAAGCGCCCTCCATGAATTCACTACACCAGGAGGTAGATGCTGTTGTTATCCTCATTTTAGAGAAGAGGAAGTTGAGGCACAAGGAGATGAAGCAACTTGCTACTAAGTGGCAGAGCCAGGATTTGCATCTATACGGTGCCTCCAGGGCCATTTGGTGCCATGGCTCCATTTTGTGTCCTTTGGACATGGGGTAAGTGATAGAAGTTTTTTTTCTTTTTCTTTTTTTTTTTTTTTTTGAGACAGAGTCTCGCTGTGTCACCAGGCTGGAGTGCAGTGGTGTGATCTTGGCTCACTGCAACCTCCGCCTCCTGCGTTCAAGCGATTCCCCTCCCTCAGCCTCCTGAGTAGCTGGGACTACAGGCGCATACCACCACGCCCAGCTAATTTTTTGTATTTTTTAGTAGAGACGGGGTTTCACCGTGTTAGCCAGGATGGTCTCGATCTCTTGACCTCGTGATCCACCCGCCTCAGCCTCCCAAAGTGCTGGGATTACAGGCGTGAGCCACCGCATCCCGCAAGCAATAGAAAGTTTTTGACAAAATCAAATGGGTGTGGTTTGAGGAGGTGATGTGACATCATTCAGGGTACAGAAATGTGGGTCTGAGCTGTGGCTCCTCCTTTATTAGCTGTGTGCCCCTAAGGAAGTCCATCCACTTCTCTGGGCCTCTGTTTTATCATCTGCAAACTGGGGATAATGATGCTTACTTGGTTCCCCTTTTGAGCACAAACAAAGTTGTGGAGGAGAAAGTGTTTGGGGACCCTGGAGAGGGTAGCTGCTGTCCTCAGTGGGGATCTGGAGCAGCAGGGATCACGGTGGGTGACATGGGGAGCATGGGCACCAGGTCCTACCTGGAAATGGCCTCCCTGTCTCCTAGGGCAGCCTGCTCTCTCTGTTAGCAGAGGAAGGAGGAAGCATTTGAGGGGAGGGGAATAAGCAGAAAAGGACCCACAGGGTGGGGGAGAATGACAATAACAGTTGCCAATAAATGAGCAACTGGGACCAAGGACCAAGCCTAGGACCATGCACTTGATACGGGCTACAAATGCTGTCTTTCACCGCCCCGGCAGGCCCATATGCAGGCCCGGTTTGTGATCCTGAGAGTCTTGCTGGAGGCTGGCGAGGGACTCGTTACCATCACTTCCACCACAGGCTCTGATGGGCGCCCAGATGCCCGGGTCCGCCTCGACCGCAGCAAGATCCGGTCTGTGGGCAAGCCTGCTCTAGAGCGCTTCCTGCGGAGACTTCAGGTAAGCAAAGGCCTCTCGCCTGGATGGGCCCCCGCCAACCTCTCCAGGGGCAGAGTGTTACCATGTGCCAGGCACAGAGAATAAGCCGCGAACAGTTTCTTATGCTGCAGTGAGGAAAGGTAGCCAGTAAACATGTGAGCACACCGGGTGCCTCACACCTGTGATCCCAGCACTGTGGGAGGCTGAGGAGGGCAGATCACTTGAGCTCAGGAGTTCGAGACTAGCCTGGGCAACGTGGCAAAACCTCGTCTCTATAAAAAATACAAAAATTAGCCAGGCATGGTAGTGCGTGCCTGTAGTTCAGCTACTCCAGAAGCTGAAGTGGGAGGATCACTTGAGCCTGAGAAGTCGAGGCTACCACTACACTCCAGCCTGGGTGACAGAATGAGACCCTATCTCTGAATAAATAAAAAAAGGAATAAGGACATCTTTTATTTATTTGTTTGTTTGTTTATTTTTGAGACAGAGTTTTGCTCTCGTTGCCCCGGCTGGAGTACAATGGCACGATCTCAGCTCACTGCAACCTCCTTCTCCCAGGTTCAAGTGATTCTCCTGCCTCAACCTCCCGAGTAGCTGGGATTGCAGGCTCCCGCCACCATGCCCGGCTAATTTTTGTGTTTTTAGTAGAGACAGGGTTTCACCATGGTGGCCATGCTGGTCTTGAACTCCTGACCTCAGGTGATCCACCCACCTTGACCTCCCAAAGTGCTGGGATTACAGGTGTGAGGCAACGCGCCCAGCCAGGACATCTTTAAGAATGAAGGACATTTTTAGACAAACAAAAACAGTTTACCATTAACAAACCGTCAGTAACAACACTTCTACAGGATATAATTTAGGAAAAAGAAACAGCCCCAGAGAGGTTGGATAAGCCATAAGAAATACGGCTGAGTGATGCTGAGAGTAAATATACAATATGAACTTTGTATACCAATAAAAATGCTCAATTTAGCTGTGTGTGATGGCTCATGCCTGTAATCCCAGCACTTTGGTAGGCTAGATTCCTTGAGTCTAGGAGTTCAAGACCAGCCTAGGCAACATAGTGAGACCTCATCTCTACAAAAAATTTTAAAAATAGCCAAGTGTGGCTGGGCGCGGCGGCTCATGCCTGTAATCCTGGCACTTTGGGAGGCCGAGGCGGGCAGATCAACTGAGGTTGGGAGTTCGCGACCAGCCTGACCAACATGGAGAAACCTTATCTCTACTAAAAATACAAAATTAGTCGGGTGTGGTGGTGCACAGCTGTAATCCCAGCTACTCAGGAGGCTGAGGCAGGAGAATTGTTTGAACCCAGGAGGTGGAGGTTGTGGTGAGCCAAGATCGGGCCACTGCACTCTAGCCTGGGCAACAAGAGCGAAACTCCCTCTCAAGCCAAGTATGGTGATGCACGCCTGTGGTCGTGGCCACACAGGAGGCTGAGATGGGAGGATTTCTTGAGCATGGGAGGTAGAGGCTGCAGTGAGCCATGATTGCCACTGCACTCTAGCCTGGGCGACAGAGCTAGATTCTGTCTCTAAAAGAAAAAGATAACATATTAATCAAAAGTTACCATAAAGAAGGTGTCAAGTGTTACACTAGGATAGGATATTTACAACACATATGGTTAGTCCTCGCTTATCCACAGTTTTGCTTTCTGCGGCTACAATTAGCTGCAATGAAATACAACAAGATATTTTTAGGCTGGGTATGGTGGTTTACGCCTGTAATCCCAGCACTTTGGGAGGCCCAGACGGGCTGATCACCTGAGGTCAGCAGTGCAAGACAAGCCTGGCCAACATGGCGAAACCTTGTCTCTACTAAAAATACAAAAATTAGCTGGGCATGGTGGCAGGCGCCTGTAATCCCAGCCACTCAGGAGGCTGAGGTATGAGAATCACTTGAATCTGGGAGTTGGAGGTTGCAGCGAGCCAAGATTGCGCCACTGCCCTCCTGTTTGGGTGACACAATGACACACTGCCTCAAAAAGAAAAAAAAGATATTTTGAGAGAGAGGCTGTATTCACCTAACTTTTATTGCATTATTTTGTTACATTTGTTCTATTTTATTAGTAGTTATTGTTAATCTCTTCCTGTGTCTAACTTATAAATTAAACTTTCTCATAGGTGTGTATGTATGGTGAAAAACCAGTGTATATATAGGGCCCTGTACTACATGGTCTTGGAACATATTCTCCATGTATCTGTGGAGAGTACTGTACTAACAACGGGCTCATATCTAAAATACATAAAGAACTTTTCAGCCGAGCACAGTCGCTCACGCCTGTAATCCCAGCACTTTGGGAGGCCGAGGCAGAGGGATCACTTGAGGTCAAGAGTTTGAGACCAGCCTGGACAACATGGTGAAACCCGTCTCTACCAAAAACATAAAAAAATTAGCCGGGCATATTGGCAGGCGCTTGTAATCCCAGCTACTCAGGAGGCTAAGGCAGGAAAATCTCTCAAACCTGCAAGGTGGAGGTTGCAGTGAGCTGAGATCATGCCACTGCACTCCATCCTGGGCAACACAGCGAGACTCTGTTTCAAAAAATAAAGAAAGAAAAAACTTTTTAAAAAAAAAGTGAGGGAGAAAAGATAACCCAACAGAAAGTAAGCAAAAATAAACAGAAGAGGAAAATGAATCGCCCTTGACCAACTAAGGGAAGATGCTCAACCTCATTAGTAATTAGGCAAGCTCGATCTAAGCTGCATAAGTTACAACTGATACCCACCAGCATGACAGAAATTAATAACTTCCAGCATCCACTTAGTAGACTGAGCAATGAGGACTGCCACCCACTGCTTTTGGAAGGCTGAATTACATACGAATTTCAAGAAACAGCAGCATCATCTCCTAAAGTTGTGCATTCCTGTCACCTACACAGAATCAGTTCTGGAAAAACTTGCATCTGTTCATCAGGAGACATACAGGGATGTTCACATCTGCATTATTAGCAAAAAGCACTGGCTGGGTGTGGTGGCTCACGCCTGTAATCCCAGCATTTTGGGAGGCCGAGGCGGGCAGATCACCTGAGGTTAGGAGTTTCAGACCAGCCTGGTTAACATGGTGAAACCCCATCTCTACTAAAAGTACAAAAAGGTCAGGCGCGGGTGGCTCACGCCTGTAATCCCAACACTTTGGGAGGCCGAGGCGGTCAGATCACCTGAGGTTAGGAGTTCAAGACCAGCCAGGCCAACCTGGTGAAACCTCTTCTTTACTAAAAATAAAACATTAGCCGGGTGTGGTGGCATGTGCCTGTAGTCCCAGCTACTCAGGAGGCTGAGGCAGGAGAATCACTTCAACCCGGGAGGTGGAGGTTGCAGTGAGCTGAGATCGTGCCACTGCACTCCAGCCTGGTGACAGCGAGACTCCATCTCCAAAAAAAAAAAAAAAGTACAGTATCAAGGATAGTGGTTTCCTTAGATGGGGGAAGCCACAGAGTGCAGTCAAGCAGAAGCAGCAGAACTAACTCTGAGGTGAGATGGGGGTTGTATGAGTGCCTGTTTTTCTTTTTGGTGTTTTTTTTGTTTTTTTTTTTTTGAGACGGAGTCTCGCTCTGTCGCCCAGGCTGGAGTGCAGTGGCTGGATCTCAGCTCACTGCAAGCTCCGCCTCCCGGGTTTACGCCATTCTCCTGCCTCAGCCTCCCGAGTAGCTGGGACTACAGGCGCTCACCACCTCGCCCGGCTAGCTTTTTGTATTGTATTTTTTAGTAGAGACGGGGTTTCACCGGGTTAGCCAGGATGGTCTTGATCTCCTGACCTCGTGATCTGCCCGTCTCGGCCTCCCAAAGTGCTGGGATTACAGGCTTGAGCCCCCACCCCCGGTCTTGGGGGGTTTTTTTTTTTGTTTTTTTTTTGTTTGTTCGTTTGTTTTTGAGATGGAGTCTCTCTCTGTCGCCCAGGCTGGAGTGCAGTGGCAAGTTCTTGGCTTATTGCAGCCTCAGTCTCCCAGGTTCAAGTGATTCTCCTGCCTCAGCCTCCCAAGTAGCTGGAATTACAGGCACATGCCACGACACCCAGCTAATTTTGTTTGTTTGTTTGTTTTTGAGACGGAGTCTCGCTCTGTCGCCCAGGCTGGAGTGCAGTGGCTGCGATCTCGGCTCACTGCAAGCTCCGCCTCCCAGGCCATTCTCCTGCCTCAGCCTCCCGAGTAGCTGGGACTACAGGCGCCCACCATGGTGCCCAGCTAATTTTTTGTATTTTTAGTAGAGATGGGGTTTCATCATGGTCTTGATCTCCTGACCTCATGATCCGCCCACCTCAGCCTCCCATAGTGCTGGGATTATAGGCATGAGCCACCGTGCCCAGCCTTCTTTTTTTTTTTTTTGAGACAAAGTCTCGCTCTGTCGCCCAGGCTGGAATGCAGTGGTACGATCTCGGCTCACTACAACCTCCGTCCCCCAGGTTCACACCATTCTCCTGCCTCAGCCTTCCGAGTAGCTGGGACTACAGGTGCCTGCCACCATGCCTGGCTAATTTTTTGTATTTTCAGTAGAGACAGCTAAAAGACACCGTGTTAGACAGGATGGTCTCCATCTCCTGCCTTCATGATCCACCCACCTCAGCCTCCCAAAGTGCTGGGATTACAGGCGTGAGCCATTGTGCCTGGCCAAACTTTTTGTATTTTTAATAAAGACGGGGTTTCACATTGTTAGCCAGGATGGCCTCGATCTGCTGATCTCGTGATCCGCCCGCCTCGTTCTCTCAAAGTGCTGGGATTACAGGCATGAGCTACTGCACCCGGCCCCAGTGTCTGTTTTAATATTATTTACGGTATACATACTTTATCTTGTATGTGTAAGAAATGTTTTATTTTATTTATTTATTTTTTTTGAGATGGAGTCTCACTTTGTCACCCAGGCTCGAGTGCAATGGTGCAATCTTGGCTCACCGCAACCTTCACCTCCTGGATTCAAGTGATTCTTCTGCCTCAGCTTCCTGAATAGCTGGGACTACAGGCACCACCATCATACCAGCTAGTTTTTGTATTTTTGTAGAGACAGGGTTTCGCCATGTTGGCCAAGCTGGTCTTAAACTCCTGACCTCAGGTGATCCGCCCGCCTCGGCCTCCCAAAGTGCTGGGATTACAGGTGTGAGCCACCACACCCAACCAGAAATGTTTTATTTTATAAAGGGTAATGGTCATACCTGCCTTGTTTACATGTCAAATGAGACAATCAAATGAGAAACATTAGCTTTAATTTTGTGGGCATTTACTCTGTGCTAATCATTGATCTGTGTTTCTCACTCATTCAGCGCATTAACACTGTGAGAGAGCAGAACTATTCCTGTTTATAGATATTCCTGTTTAGGTATTATTGATAGAGTGGTTTAGTAACTTGTCCGAGGTTACACGGCCTGTGACGGGGCCCAGCATTTTGCAGGGTGTCTTAGTCCGTTTTGTGCTGTTTTAACACACCAAAATACCAGAGGCTGGGTGATTTATAAAGAACAGAAATTGGCCAGGTGTGGTGGCTCACGCCTGTAATCCCAGCACTTTGGGAGGCCAGGGCAGGGTAGATCACGAGGTCAAGAGATGGAGACCAGCCTGGCTAACACAGTGAAACCCCATCTTTACTAAAAATACAAAAAATTAGCTGGACGTGGTGGCATGTGCCTGTAGTCCCAGCTACTCGGGAGGCTGAGATAGGAGAATTGCTTGAACCCGGGAGGCGGATGTTGCAGTGAGCCAAGATTGTTCCATTGCACTCCAGCCTGG
Organism: Piliocolobus tephrosceles; assembly: GCF_002776525.5. Lineage (NCBI taxonomy): Eukaryota > Metazoa > Chordata > Mammalia > Primates > Cercopithecidae > Piliocolobus > Piliocolobus tephrosceles. The sequence continues at coordinate 7,627,435 of NC_045446.1, read as the reverse complement.
GTGACAGAGCGAGACTGTCTCAAAAAA
>NC_045446.1:7618755-7627308 GCF_002776525.5 Piliocolobus tephrosceles | reverse complement strand
AAAAAAAAAAAAAGTGGGCGCGGTGGCTCACGTCTGTAATCCCAGCACTTTGGGAGGCCAAGGTGGGCGGATCACGAGGTCAGGAGATCAAGACCATCCTGGCTAACACGGTGAAACCCTGTCTCTACTGAAACTACAAAACGTTAGCTGGGTGTGGTGGTGGGCGCCTTTAGTCCCAACTACCGGGAGGCTGAGGCAGGAGAATACCATGGACCCGGGAGGCGGAGTTTGCAGTGAGCCGAGATCGCACCACTGCACTCCAGCCTGGGCAACAGAGCAAGACTCTGTCTCAAAAAAAAAAGAAAAAAAAAAAAAGAACAGAAATTTATTTCTGACAGTTCTGGAGGTGGGGAAGTTCAAGATCAAGGTACCACCTAGTTCATTGTCTGGTGAAGGCTGCTCTCCCCTTCCATCCAAGATGATACCTTGTTGACGAATTATTTGGAGGAGAGGAATGGAAGGAATGCTGTAGCCTCACATGATAGAAGGCAAAATGGCAACAGGGCCAAACAGGCATGAAGGCTGTTTTCCTTTTTCTTTCTTTCTTTTCCTTTTTTTAGAGATGAGACGAGGTCTCACTATGTTAACCAGGCTGGTCTCAAACTCCTGAGCTCAAGTAATCCTCTCACCTCGGCCTCCCCAAGTGCCCAGGATTGCAGGCATGAGCCACCAGGGCTGGCCTTTTATTTATTTATTTTTTCCATAGAGATAGGGTCTTGCCACATTGTCCAGGCTGGTCTCAAACTCCTGGGCTCAAGTGATCCCTGCCTCCTCCTCCCAAGGTACTAAGATTACAGATGTGAGCCACCACACCCAGCTTGAAGTCTCTTTTATAAGGGCCTTAATCCCATTCATGAGGAAGGAGCCTTAATGGTTAAGTTGAAACTTAACCGTAAGTTTCAACACCGGAATTTTGGAGGGGACACATTCAAACCATAGCACAGACTGTCCAGGGCTGACCACAGTCAGCTGTGGCCTGTGGCAGAGCCCTGTGGACACCGGGTGAGTGCTCATCCTAGACATTTACTCCATCCTTCCCACAGGTGCTGAAGTCCACAGGGGATGTGGCCGGAGGGCGGGCCCTGTACGAGGGGTATGCGGCGGTCACTGATGCGCCCCCGGAGTGCTTCCTCACCCTCAGGGACACAGTGCTGCTACGTAAGGAATCTCGGAAGCTCATCGTTCAGCCCAACACTCGCCTTGAAGGTAATGGACTCTTGGGCTCCCTTGATGAGCACCACACAGGGCCCTCTGGGAAGCAATAAGAACCCATCCCAGGACTCAGGGAGAGCAGCCTGGGATGGCCCTTCCCTTTCTGCCAGGGTCCTTCCCATGCCAAACCTCAGGCCCTAATCTTGGTATCGGTCACCACCCACCACCCCCCGACACACACACAGTCATGTGAGTTGTAAGACAGTGACAGAAGATTTGAAGAATACCACCAGAGCAGGGGATAGCAGAACATGCAGACTTGGGGGGAAGCCAGGCATTTGTACCAAAGAATTAGACCTGTTGGGTACCCAGGCTGGGGATCAGGTCAGGAGGGAGCTGGGACCCAGCAAGCCTAGTGAAACCCAGGGGACAGTGTGACTTGATCGCATCCGGGATGGTGATCAACAGCTGCATCATCCCTCTTCCTTCTCAAGCGACAATTCCGGAGCCTAGCCCTGGCCACATGGTGCTTGTATCTTTTGAATTCAAAGCCCCTGGGGACCCAGCCCCTTACTGCCTTCACTTTCCTCTCACCCCTTGATTCATCTTTCCTGCTACTTGTCACTTGAGACACCTAAGATGATGTGGTGTTATGGAGTATTTAGAGCACCAGCTTCAGAACCGCCCTATGACCTTGGCCTAGTCATTTGACCTTTCTAGACTTTGGTGTCTTCATTCATAAAGCCAGTGCAGACGGCTTGCTGATGTTATAGTGAACCTGAATTCCTTCTTAGAGTTTCTAAGTGCTTTCTGGGGATTAACCTTTTAAATCCTCACAATAGCCCAATAAGGTAGGTATTTTTGTTATCCCCATTTTACAGGAAGGAAACTGAGGCACAGAGAGTAATTTGCACAAGGCTTATGCCTTTTTAGTGGAGAAGCCAAGAGTCAAATTAAGAGTGGTTGAGTCAGGCATGGTGGCCCCTGCCTGTAGTCCCAGCTGCTTGAAAGGGTGAGGTGGGAGGATCGCTTGAGCCTAGGAGTTCAAGATTGCAGAGCAAGACCTCAACTCTTCAAAAAAAAAAAAGCATTGTCCTGGGCAGTTCTGAGGGTTAAATAGAATAATATTTGTAAAAAGTCATTACCTATTATTGGTGGGGAAAAAGCATTTATTTATTTGTTTTTTGGGTGGGTTTTTTTTTGAGATGGAGTCTCACTCTGTCTCCCAGGCTGGAGTGTAGTGGCGCAATCTTGGTTCACTGCAACCTCTGCCTCTGAGTTCAAGTGATTCTCCTGCCTCAGCCTTCTGAGTAGCTGGGAAAACAGGTGCCTGCCACCACACCCAGCTAATTTTTTTTTTTTGAGACGGAGTCTCACTCTGTCGCCTAGGCTGGAGTGCAGTGGCACGATCTCGGCTCACTGCAACCTCCGCCTCCCAGGTTCATGCCATTCTCCTGGCTCAGCCTCCCAAGTAGCTGGGACTACAGGCACACGCCACCACCCCTGGCTAATTTTTTGTATTTTTTAAGTAGAGACAGGGTTTTACAATGTTGGCTAGGCTGATCTTGAACTCCTGACCTCAAGTGATCCTCCCGCCTTGGCCTCACAAAGTGCTGGGATTACAGATGTGAGCCACCGCACCCGGCCTTATTTGTTTATTTTTAGTTTTGTTTATTTATTTATTTATTTTTTGAGACAGGGTCTCACTCTGTCACCCAGGCTGGAGTACAGTGGTGTGACCTTGGCTCATTGCATCCTCTGCTTCCAGGGCTCAAGTAATTCTGTAGCCTCAGCCTCCCGAGCATCTGGCACTACATACCCAGCTAAGTTTTGTATTTTTTGTAGAGACGGGATTTCTCCATGTTGGCTTGGCTGGTCTCAAACTCCTGAGCTCAAAGTGATCCACCCCCCTCGGCCTCCCAAAGTGCTGGGATTACAGGCGTGAGCCACCATGCCTGGTGGAAAAAGCTTTTATTTTATTTTATTTCTTTCTGAGATGGAGTTTCCCTCTTGTTGCCCAGGCTGGAGTGCAATGGCGCAATCTCGGCTCACTGCAACCTCTGCCTCCCGGGTTCAAGCGATTCTCCTGCCTCAGGCTCCTGAGTAGCTGGGATTACAGGCATGTGCCGCCATGCCTGGCTAATTTTTGTATTTTTAGTAGAGACAGGGTTTTGCCATGTTGGCCAGGCTGGTCTTGAACTCCAGACCTCAGGTGATCCGCCCTCCTCGGCCTCCTAAAGTGCTGGTTACAGGCGTGAGCCACCGTGCCCGGCTGGAAAAAGCGTTTATTAAGACGCTCATTCTAGATGTTTTTCTGTGCCCTCCAGAGGCTTCCTGGAATTTGGCCCCAACCCTTGCCAGCCTCACCACCTCTTCTCTGGCTTGCTGTACTCCGGGCTCCCGACCCTTCTGTTTCTTCTACCCACTGAGCTCGCTCCACTCCCACAGCCTTTAAATAGGCTGTTCTTGCTGCTTGGCATGATCTTCCTCCAGATCTGGTTCTTTTTGTCCTTCAGCTCCTTGTAAAATGGCACCTTGTGAGAGAGGTTGTCTCTGACCCCTCAACCTAAAGTAACTGCTTCAGTCCCTCTCTATTCTGCCACCCAGCTTTATTTTCTTCATGTGCCCATCACGCTTGCCCATTTTCTTGGCGGTCACATCTCATGATGGGAGGAGCAGCATACGCCAGTGCCTCATGCACAGCCTAGCACATTGGAGTTGCTCAGTGGCTGTCGAATGAGTGCATTAACAAATCATGCCAGCCACATGGACAGTACCATCAATTGCTTTGATATGTCTAGCCCTGTGCGAGCCATGGGGGAGCCACTGGGGACCCGGAGGTGATCACAGCTCATTGGGGATGATAAGATATGGAGATAAATAATCATACAAGGGAAGTGTTACTGAGCAGCCAAAAGATATAAACAGAACTCTGAACACTTAGAGGAGGGAAGATCGCATCCATCTTTAAGAGGATCCGGGAACGTTCTGGGGAGGAAGTGGTGGTTCCCACTAGATCTGAAGAACAGGTTGGATTTTCAAAGGCTGTGATGGTGATGCACTGTAAAAACTTTTTTTTTTTTTTTTTGAGGTGGAGTCTCACTCTGTCCCACAGGCAGTGGTGAGATCTCGGCTCACTGCAACCTCCGCCTCCCGAATCAAACAATTCTCCAGCCTCAGCCTCCTGAAAAGCTGGGATTACAGGCGCCCACCAACATGCCTGGCTAATTTTGTATTTTTAGTAGAGCTGGGGTTTCACCATGTTGGCCAGGCTGATCTCAAACTCCTGACCTCAAGTGATCCACCTGCCTCAGCCTCCCAAAGTACTGGGATTACAGGCGTGAGCCACCACACCCAGCCAGGCCACTGTAAAAGTTTTCTATGGATTAACTCCTAACAACCCAGAGAGAAATGGTTATTATCCTAATTTTTCAGCTGGAAAATGAGGCACAGAGGGGCTGTGTATTTGCCTGCGGTCACACAGCTTTTGGGTGGCACAGCCAGAACTTGAACTCCAGAGCCTGTGCTCTTTGCTGCTGTACAGCTTGCAATGTCACGGAACATGACAAGCTGCAGAGAGAGGCCAGAGCGGTTGAAATGTGTTTGAGGGCAGTGCTTCCCGGGAGTATTCAGGGGACCCTCAGAACAGCCCATTTAACAAATTGGTAAACGGGCTCGGAGATAATGATGCCATGGTGGCTAGCATTTGTTGAGCTTCCATGTGTGACTATGTTATCACCACGGCTCCTTTACAGATGAGGAGACTGAAGCTTAGGAGGTTGGGAAACTTGCCCCAGGTCCCACAGTAGACAGATGAAGTCGTTGCTGGACTGTGAGCTTCAGGACACCAAGGACTGTATCTGTTTCACCTAGTGTGGCACCTGGTGTAAATCTTTTATTATTTATTTATTTATTTATGTATTTATTGAGGGGGAATCTCACTCTGTCACCCAGGCTGGAGTGTAGTGGCATGATCTCCACTCACTGCAACCTCTGCCACCCAGGTTCAAGTGATTCTCCAGCCTCAGCCTCCCGAGTAGCTGGGACTACAGGCACGTGCCACCACGCCCAGCTAATTTTTTTGTATGTTTAGTATAAACAGTGTTTCACCATGTTGGCCAGGCTTGTCTCAAACTCCTGACCTCAGGTGTCATCTCGCCTCGGCCTCCCAAGGTGCTGGGATTACAGGCATGAGCCACCGTGCCCAGCCTGAATCTTTATTTGACTGACTGAATGAATGAAAGCAGCAATGCATTTAATACTCCCCCTGTAGTATTTCCTTCCTCACAGGGTTAGTATAAAGAGTAAATTAAGTAATTAACCTAAAACGTAGAGCACAGGTTCTTTTTGGCAGAGCTCAGTAAGAAACAGCTGCTGCTGTGATTGTGATTATTAAGACTATTATGATGATTCAGTTTCCCTATTCAGACCTTTCCCTGCTGCTGTTTTATCTCCATCTCCTCCCCAGACTCAGACGTGCAGCTTCTGGAATACGAGGCCTCAGCTGCTGGCCTCATCCGATCCTTCTCCGAGCGTTTCCCAGAGGATGGACCCGAGTTGGAGGAGATCCTCACACAACTGGCCACAGCTGATGCCCGATTCTGGAAGGGCCCCAGTGAGGCCCCATCTGGCCAGGCTTGAGGAAGATGTGTGGCCTCTCCCCCAACTCCAAGAAACCAAGGCTGCAAGTGGCCCTCCATTCGTGTGTGTTTTTAGGGGCTGGGGAGGGGGAGGGGCAGGAGCTTGGACCTTGGTACTACCTCAGCTGAGGGTGGTGACACTAACCCCTTACATTTGTCAGCACTTTCCAGCTTGCCAAGTGCTTCCCCTCTGTGAGCTCATTTCATCTGCACTGCCATACCTGGAGTGAGCAAGACAGGGCTCACCATCCTGTCTACCAGATGAGGAAATGGCAGTTCTGAGAAGTCACTGGTCTAGATTCCACAGATGGCACGTGACAGCTAGGGTTCAAAATGTTCTCACCTAATCCAGTGCTCCTCACATATTAATTTTATAACCAGACAAATAAATATTAGAGACAACCACCATATTTGTGTGGCTCCTCCTTGCCTTTGTCTGTCTTCTCATTTGCTCCCAGCAGAGTGATGGGCTCAAGGCCTGGGGAGGGAGCAAGAAGGGCCATTTTTAGCCTCCCTTCCACAACAGGATGTTGACATTATCTCTAGATGAGGATATGCAGTCACAGAGCTGAACATAGCACAATTTTTGCAGCTCTCCTTTGTGGCATTCTTTGCATTTTTAAATGTTCCAGGGTGGGGCGCGGTGGCTCACGCCTGTAATCCCAGCACTTTGGGAGGCCGAGGCGAGCAGATCACGAGGTCAGGAGTTTGAGACCAGCCTGGCCAATGTGGTGAAACCTCGTCTCTACTAAAAAATAAAAAAATTAGCTGGGCATGGTGGCTACTGTAATCCCAGCTACTCGGGAGGCTGAGGCAGGAGAATCGCTGGAACCCGGGAGGCGGAGGTTGCAGTGAGCTGAGATCGTGCCATTGCACTCCAGCCCTGGCGACAGAGCGAGACTCCATCTCAAAAAAAAAAAGTTGTGGGAATCTACAAACTCAACTTAAGTCAGAATCCTCTGCATTTGCCCCATAACCCTCATGTTTTGTTTCTCTGGGCCTGGACCTCTACAGTAAGGCAGCAAGACAGGACCTGACCCCTTTTCAACCGAGTAACCATGAAGATGGAGACAGGAGGAGTTTGTTTTGCTGCTCATAAATGCTAGAAGAGGCTTCTTTCCAACCCTGGAAGCCAGAGGGCCCTGTGGCTGACCCAGAGACTGTAACACCCAGACGCCTGGAAAGGCGGCTCTGACTAGGAAGGAGCAAAGATAAATAAGCTGGGAGAGATTCCTCAACCCAGGAGGGTGGCCAGGGCGTCCTCCTCAGCCTGGGAGGAAAAGCTTGGCGCCCGGAACCTTTGTACTCGCGCTTCCCAGCGCTCGGGCACTATTGGGCGTTACGCGGCGGCGTGGGAGGGGCCGGTTGCCAGGACGACGCCTGCGAAGATGGCGGCTGCGTCCTCCTCGGATTACGACGGCTGCGGAGCTGAGAGGTGAAGGTGGGGCCCCTCAAGGCCTCTTTTCCCACTCCTGTAAAGAGGGTCCTTTGGTCCCCGGGTTCTGGGCTCCTGCTGTTCTCGGGCAGTCTGGAAGGACTCTTATAGAGGTCAAATAGGGAAACCGAGGCCTAAGATGTGCATATGTGTGTCTGGAGGTCGCTCGGTGAGCCAGTGGCGGAGCCTGGACTTGTACCCAGACGTTCTGTACCTTGTGTTCGGAGTGACCTGTACCAGCTTACTCAAAGTTTTCTTCCCCTCCCATGGGACTCACTCCTCAACTCTTTCCCCCACTCCCAGCAATGAGGCCAATTCGAAATGGTTGGATGCGCACTACGACCCAGTGGCCAACATCCACACCTTTTCTGCCTGCCTAGGTGAGTCTCTGGAACCAGGAACCCTGGGTTCTAGTGGGATGGGGAGTCAGACAATGGTCCTGTAGTGAAGCCTCTGGGATATCTGAGACCCTGGTTTTGGCCCTTCTTGTTTTCCAGCGCTGGCAGATTTGCATGGGGATGGGGAATACAAGGTAAGCATATCACCCTAGCAGGAGAGTTGAGCATAGGAGGATGCACCCAGAAATGAGATTTTCCGATGGCTGAAAAGAGGCCCAGCATACTCTGGAATTCACATATACTGTGAAAAAGTACATTTAGCGTTAAATTTTGTTTTTATGTGGAAAGTGAGGAGAACGTATTAATTTCATAATACAGACTGCAGAAAGTAAAGCAGATCAAATATTTCTGGGGATTCTACTAAGACAAAGCCTCTTACTTTAGTTAACATGATTTCCTTGTTGGAAGGGCAAATCCCTTGGTTGGCAGGGGGCGGCATTAGAATCTAGAGGGAAAGTAAAAGGGAGGGAAGTGAACGTTTTATGTTTATCAGAAGATTTTAAGATTGGCCATGAGCTGTCAATTGTTGAAGCTAGATAATGGGATATATGGGGGTTCACTATATCTCTTTACTTTTGTATGTGAATGAAAATTTTCCATAGTAAAAATGTTAAATTTTAAATTTAATTTTAAGGCCAGCATGGTGGCTCACGCCTGTGATCCCAGCACTTTGGGAAGCTGAGGCGGGTGGATCACTTGAAATCAGGAGTTCAAGACCAGCCTGTCCAACATGGTGAAACACCATCTCTACTAAAAATACAAAAATTAGCCGGGCATGGTGGTGGGCGCCTGTAATCCCAGCTACTTGGGAGGCTGAGGCAGGAGAATCGGTTGAACCCAGGAGGTGGAGGTTGAGTAAGCCGAGATCATGCCACTATACTCCAGCCTGGATGACAGAGTGAGACTCCGTTTCAAAAAAAAAAAAAAA
>NC_045446.1:7539428-7618655 GCF_002776525.5 Piliocolobus tephrosceles | reverse complement strand
TATATATATATATATATATATATAATTTTAAATAAAAATATATTTTTAAATAAATATATAATTTTAATTTTAAATAAAAATGTAAATAAAGTTTAAAAGACGTAAATTTTTTAAAGGTAGAGAAATATATTCGGATAAAAGAAAGGAAGTTAGCATGGATTCAGTATCCATTTCTGGACTAGACCTTCCGTGGAGGCACATAAACATAGATTTTATTTATTCCCATTTTGTGAATGGGAAAATAGTTTCAAAGAGGTTAAGTTTACTTAATTTGTAACTGGGTCTGTTTGATTTCAAGTCTTGTGGTTTTTCACCATAGCTCACTCACCATGGGCAATGACACCACAATAGATAAATCATGTAGGTAACTAGAAGATTGTCCTGGAATCCTACCCCACATAGAGAGTGCAATAGGACTCAGTGGTTTTTGCCCCCAAATTCCTATCCATAATGCATTCAGTAATTCAGCAAGTGTATAGTGAGTCCCTACTGTGTGTCAGGCATTGTTGGGACTCTACACTTAGAAATGCATCAGCATGTAGTCAGGAGGATATACAGACACTGTCAACAATTATTCCATGATATTGATTGAACACCTAGTTAGTATTTGGCTCTGGGCTTACAGTAGTGAGGGAAGAGAAACCACAGACACAGTGGCTGATAAGAAATGTTAGCCAGGCGCAGTGGCTCATGCCTGTTATCCCAGGACTTTAGGAGGCCAAGGCAGGTGGATCACGAGGTGGAGTTCGAGACCAGCCTGGCCAACATGGTGAAACCCCATCTGTACTAAAATACAAAAATCAGCCAGGCGTGGTGGCGGGCTCCTGTAATTCCAGCTACTTGAGAGGCTGAGGCGGGAGAATGACTTGAAACTGGAAGGCGGAGGTTTCAGTGAGCTGAAATCACGCCACTGCACTCCAACCTGGGTGACAGAGCGAGACTCCGTCTTAAAAAAACAAAAGAGGCCGGGCGCGGTGGCTTAAGCCTGTAATCCCAGCACTTTGGGAGGCCGAGACGGGCGGATCACGAGGTCAGGAGATCGAGACCATCCTGGCTAACACGGTGAAACCCCGTCTCTACTAAAAAATGCAAAAAAACTAGCCGGGCGAGGTGGCGGGCGCCTGTAGTCCCAGCTACTCGGGAGGCTGAGGCAGGAGAATGGCGTGAACCCGGGAGGCGGAGCTTGCAGTGAGCCGAGATCTGGCCACTGCACTCCAGCCTGGGCGACAGAGCGAGACTCCGTCTCAAAAAAACAAACAAACAAACAAACAAAAAACAAAAGAAAAAAATGTTAAATACCTTCACATAATAGAATGTTTAATGGCTAGTTTATTCACCATTGAGTCCCAGCATCTAGCCCAGTGCCTGGCACAAAGTTGGTACTTGATAAATATTTGTGAGGAAGTGAGTAGATGCTAAAATTGAACATGTGGAAAGTATTACCGGAGCACCAATGAGAACAATAGATTCTATCTGGAGGCACCAGGAAGCAGTAATGTGTAAACTGGGCATTTAAGGATGAATGAAGTCTATCAAGAAGTCAAGGATGAGAGGATGGGGAAGGCATTTCAGGTAGAAGATACAGCAAAAGCAGAGGCACAGCAAAAGCTTAGAAGTTCATAGCATACTTGGAAAGAATAAATGTGAAGTTAGAAAGTTGAGGCCCATATAAAATAACTACCACACAAAAAAGTAGTTAAGACTATGGCTTTGGGTTCAGACAGACCTAGCTCTACCACTTTATAGCTGTCTGACTTTACTTAACATCTCTAAGACACAGCTTCCTCATTTGAGAAATGAGGCTAATAATGGTACCTGCTTCACAAGGTTGTTGAAAGCCGGGTGTAGTGGCGCACATCTGTAGTCCTAGCTGCTTGGGAGGCTAAGGTGGGAAGATCGCTTAAGCCCAGGAGTTCGAGGCTGCAGTGACCCATGATTGCACCACTGCACTCCAGTGTAGGTGACAGAGCAAGACCCAGTCTCTTAAAAATAATAAGATTGTCAGCCAGGTGCAGTGGCTCACGCCTGTAATCCCAGCACTTTGGGAGGCCAAGGCAGGCGGATCACAAGGTCAGGAGATTGAGACCATCCTGGCGAACACAGTGAAACCCCATCTCTACTAAAAATACAAAAAAATTAGCCGGGCCTGGTGGCAGGCGCCTGTAGTCCCAGCTTCTTGGGAGGCTGAGGCAGGAGAATGGCGTGAACCCGGGTGGCGATGGAGCTTGCAGTGAGGGGAGATCGCGCCACTGCACTCCAGCCTGGGAGACAGAGCGAGACTCCATCTCAAAAATAATAATAATAATAAGATTGTCAAGAGGGTTAAATGAAAGGACGCATGCAGTTTCTGATGTGGTCCCTGGCACATACTGCATGCTCAGTATCCAGCCTTTCTTGGGTACCCACTTACTGGCCAGAGCACAGCAATGGGAAGGGTGATAGGAAACAAGTTGGGAACTAGATCAGAGGGGCCTACCAGGCCTCATTCAGGGGAATGGGCTTGTGTGGCAGCTCCAGCAGCTTGGAAGATGGATTGGAGGGTGGAAAACTGAGAGACCAAAAAGCTTGGCTCCCCTCTGTGTGTCCACAGAGCACATCCTGCCCTGCATTTGGAAACCAGGCTTCAGCAGTCCAGATATGGGTGTCCCCATCCCCTCCCGCACTGACCTCTACCACTGTCCCAGTGTCTCTCTAGAAGTGCCTGGCATGGAAGAAATGTTTGCTGAATGAATAAGAAAAACATCAACTGCCACTTATTCCTCAGTAGCACTTACCAGGTTCTGTAACTCATTATCTCACTTGATTTTCACCACATACCATGAAAGTATTCTCATTTTGCAAGCGGGAAACCTGAGATTCAGAAAGGTTAGTCATCTTTCCCAAGGTCAGGCAGCTTGACAGCCTGAAGGCAAAGCATTTATTGGTGCAGGAATGAATGAATGCTCACCAGCAATAAGGTAAGAAGAGGGTCAGTGGGGAGGTCTTCAGACCCTGAGCCTAGAATGAGCCATCCTCTCCCTGCAGCTGGTGGTAGGGGACCTTGGCCCTGGTGGGCGGCAGCCCCGCCTGAAGGTGCTCAAAGGACCACTGGTGATGACCGAAAGCCCACTACCTGCTCTGCCAGCTGCTGCTGCCACTTTCCTCATGGAGCAACATGAGCCCCAGACCCCAGCTCTGGCACTTGCTTCAGGCCCTTGTGTCTATGTGTATAAGAATCTCAGACCCTACTTCAAGTTCAGCCTGCCCCAATTGCCTCCAAATCCTCTGGAACAAGACCTTTGGAACCAGGCCAAAGAGGTAAGTAACATGGGAGTTGGGAACCAGAAGGCAAAGATGGCAGCCACTGGGAGAGGAAGGCTGGGCTCCTGGGAAGAAGGTGGGCTGGTGGCAGGAGGTCAGTTATAGTCCATCTCTGACAGCAGCAGTGGTGGCACTTCATTTTTTTTTTGAGACGGAGTTTCACTCTTGTTGCCCGGAGTAGAGTTCAATGGCGTGATCTTGGTTCACTGCAGCCTCCGGCTCCTGGGTTCAAGCAATTCTTCTGCCTCATCCTCCCGAGTAGCTGGGATTACAGGCACCAGCAACCACACCTGACTAATTTTTGTATGTTTTAGTAGAGACAAGATTTTGCCATGTTGGCCAGGCTAGTCTTAAACTCCTGGCTTCATGTGATCTGTCTGCCTCGGCCCCACCAAGTGCTGGGATTACAGGCATGAACCACTATGCCCAGCCTAGTGGTGGCACTTTTGGACAAGGTGCTGCGCTTGGCTACTCAGCAGTGGCTCCCAGAGAGGCACTGAGCCAGTCCCCTTAGAGAGTGGAACCCAGAAAATTCCTCTGCACTAGCCACAAGATGAACGTGGCCCTGAGACTGGATTCAGATAACAGGCGTGAGCTTGGGGCTCAGTGCAGAGGCAGGCTGGCAGGGAGACAGAGACCAAGAGGTACCCCCAGAAGTGTGGAGCTCTCTGAGGGCATGGGCGTTGGGTTTCCTGCCTGGCTTGGGCTCACAGGCTCACCCTTCTTCCACATTGTCACAGGACCGGATCGACCCCTTAACCCTGAAGGAGATGCTGGAGAGCATACGGTGAGAAGCTGCCTTCCCCTTCATCCCCCTCCTCACTCCTTCATCCCATCTGAGCCCCATGGCCCCATTCCTCCACTCGGCTGCCATGCTGGCCCCTTTCCTTGCAGGGAGACGGCAGAGGAGCCGTTGTCCGTCCAGTCACTCAGGTAAGGGCCCTGTGGAGGGCCAGGGTTTGGGAGGCTCCAGGTGGAGGAAGCAGCCACCAGATTGTGCCAGAATGATAGAGGAGGGCAGCGAGGCCAGGGCCTGCTGTGTGTCTCTGTGTTCTCTGTGTCTAGGTTTCTGCAGCTGGAGCTGAGTGAAATGGAGGCATTTGTAAACCAACACAAGTCCAACTCCATCAAGCGGCAGGTAATATCCCCTTCTCTTTTTATTTCCCTCTAAAAAAATTTAAATTTTTTAAAAGACCGCTTAACATCAGTGGTAAATTCTATAAGCAAACCCAACCAGTATCTCTTTGCTGTATTCCTTCCAGCCATGCCATGTGTGTGTAGTCATAAAGCCGCAGTGCCTTCCACATTCCAGTTAGTAGTGACAGGTTGTTTTGTATTTTTGTTGTTGTTGTTGTTGTTTTTGAGACAGTCTTGTTCTCATCCAGGCTGGAGTGCAGTGGCATAATCTCAGCTCACTACAACCTCTGTCTCCCAGGTTCAAGCGATTCTCCATTCTCCTGCCTCAGCCTCCCGAGTAGCTGGGATTACAGGCATGTGCCACCACGCCCGGCTAATTTTTGTATTTTTAGTAGAGACAGGGTTTCGCCATGTTGGCCAGGCTGGTCTCCAACTCCTGACCTCAGGTGATCCGCCCGCCTTGGCCTCCAAAAGTGCTGGAATTACAGGCGTGAACTACCACACCTGGCCGACAACTTTTAATATATAGATATATAGTCAGCAGGACACAGATTCTGAGAAAAAGATAGATAGATACAAACATACATACATAGATACATAGAAATAAAAAAAGATCATGTTACATAAATTGCACATAACTTTTGTTTTCTTGAGAGTAAAGGTAATAGATTTTTATTACAGAAATTTTGGAAAAACAAAGAGGGGTATATAGGCCAGGTGCATTGACTCATGCCTGTAATCCCAGCACTTTGGGAGGCCAAGGGGGGATAATTGGAGGCCAGGAGTTTGTGACCAGCCTGGGCAAGAAAAAAGCGAGACTTCGTTTTTAAGTTAGCTGGGTGTGGTGGCATGTGCCTGTAGTCCCAGCTGCTTAGTAGGCTAAGGCAGGAGGGTTGCTTGAGCCCAGGAGTTGAAGGCTGCAGTGAGCTATGATTGTGTCAGTGCACTTTAGCCTGGGCAACAGCGTGACAAGAACTTTTTTTTGTTTTGAGACAGTCTCGTTCTGTCACCCAGTCTTGCCCCCACCACCCAGAAAAAGAGGGAAGTATAAAGGAGAAATATAAATATGACTGTAATTTCACTACTGAGAGATCCAAAAGATACCTATTCTTACCATTTTGATATATTTTCTTCGTAAGTATGCTTTTATATCCTGCTTCTCTTGAGTATGTAACATATTTTGAGCATTCATCTTTAGGAACTTCATTGTTAATGGCCTCTTGATTATGTCACTGACTATTCAGTATTTCCTTCATACTTTGTTTATCTAACCATTCACATCCAGGTCATTAGACAAATGTTTCCCTTTTATTCACTTCCTACTTTTTGTAGTTATAATTTTAATGCCTTTATTGATGAACCTATGCATTGATGAGACCTAGTGGTTCTTTTTTTTTTTTTTTTTTTGAGATGAAGTCTTGCTCTGTAACCAGGCTAGAATGCAGTAGTGTGATCTCAGCTCACTGCAACCTCTGCCTCCCAGGTTCAAGTGATTCTCATGCCTCAGCCTCCCGAATAGCTGGGATGCCTCCACTGTGCCCGGCTAAATTTTGTATTTTTTAGTTAGAGATGGGGTTTTACCATCTTGGCCAGGCTGATCTCGACCTCCTGACCTCGTGATCACCTGCCTCAGCCTCCCAAAGTGCAGAGATTACAGGCATGAGCCACTACGCCCGGCCAATCTAGTGGGTCTTGACCTAGGGGCACCAACCCTCAGTCCAGGAACAGTCTCCCAGAGCTGTCTTGCAGTTTAGAAAGCCCCATGGGAACCATCCACCCCATAGAGGCCACGCTCACTGAACACACTGACAAACACATGCCTCAGACTTTGGCTTGTGTTAGACCAATTCTGTGAGAAACACTGCTCTCTCCTGCTGATCAGCAGCTTTGACATCCACAGCTGTCAATATCTTTTGAGTCCTTTTAAAATGGGAAAGTGAATTAATTATTGCTTAAAAGATGCAGTTTGGAGGGGGCAGTCTTCTCAAGTATCTGTCATGGTTACCACTCACATCTTTTTTTTTTTTTTTTGAGAGAGAGTTTTGCTCTTGTTGCCCAAGTTGGAGTGCAATGGCACGATCTCAGCTCACTGCAACCTCCGCCTCCCGGGTTCAAGCGATTCTCCTGCCTCAGCCTCCTGAGTAGCTGGGATTACAGGTGTGCGCCACCACGTCCAGCTAATTCTTTTTATTTTTAGTAGAAATGGGGTTTCACCATGTTAGCCAGGCTCGTCTCAACTCCTGACCTCAGGTGATCTGCCCACCTTGGCCTCCCAAAGTGCTGGGATTACAGGCGTGAGAGCCACCGCACCCGGCCAACCACTCACATCTTTGAGTTATCATTAACATTTGGAATGGGAATAGTTACCACTAATATCTGTCCACATGTTTGTAAGCTTTCTCCTTCCATTAGGCACTGAAAATCATTCCTCTTTTTTCATCTGTTTTGGGGTAGGGTAGGGAGCTGGGTCTTCTTCTGTCACTGAGGCTGCAGTGCAGTGGTGTGATCGTGGCTCACTGCAGCCTCAAAATACTGGGTTCAAGTGATCCTCCCCCTTCAACCTCCTGAGTAGCTGGGACTACAAGTGCATGCCACCACACCCAGCTAATTTTTTTTATTTTCATTTTTTGTAGAGATGGGATCTCACTATGTTGCCCAAGCTAGTCTTGAACTTCTGAGCTCAAGTAGTCCTCCCACTTCAGCCTCCAAAAGTGCTGATATTACAGGCATGAGATGCTGTGCCCAGCTGTCTTTTTCAATCTTGATGATAATCACACAATGAGCACCTTTATCTAAAGAAAAACATTTTGCAGCCGGGCGTGGTGACTCTCGCCTGTAATCTCAGCACTTTGGGAGGCCGAGGCGGGCGGATCACGAGGTCAGGAGATCGAGACCAGCCTGGCTAACACGATGAAACCCCCGTCTCTATTAAAAATACAAAAAATTAGCCGGGCGTGGTGGCAGGTGCCTGTAGTCCCAGCTACTCGGGAGGCTAAGGCAGGAGAATGGCGTGACCCCGGGAGGTGGAGGCTGCAATGAGCCAAGATCGTGCCACTGCACTCCAGCCTGGGCGACACAGCAAGACTCTATCTCAAAAAAAAAACATTTTGCTTCTGCTAATTTCTGTAGAAGAAATTCCTTACAAAGGGAATCTTTTCTTTTTTGTTTTCCCTCCAATTATAATTACAAAAGAAACATGTGCCTACTGTAGAAATGATAGAAAGGCATCATGAGGAAATTAAACATCACTTGTGATATCACTGTCCAATAATAACTAGTGTTTGTTTAAGGGTTTAGCCTTCCACGTGCTTTTGTATTCATATATTTTTTATTTTGACATTTTTATTCTTTTTTTTTTTTTTTTTTTTTGAGACAGAGTGTTGCTCTGTTGCCAGGCTAGAGTGCAGTGGTGTGATCTCAGCTCACTGCAACTTCCACCTCCTGGGTTCAAGCAATTCTCCTGCCTCAGCCTCCCAAGTAGCTGAGACTACAGGCTCACGCCACCACACCCAGCTAATTTTTGTATTTTTAGTAGAGATGGGGTTTTACCATGTTGGCCAGGATGGTCTCGATCTCTTGACCTTGTGATCTGCCTGCCTTGGCCTCCCAAAATGCTGGGGTTACAGGCGTGAGCCACTGCACCCAGCTTATTCTTTTCTTTTTTAAGAGACGGGATCTCACCATGTTGCCCAGGCTGGTCTCAAACTCCTGATCTCAAGTGATCCTCCCAGCTGGGCCTCCTAAAGTGCTGGGATTACAGGCACGAGCCACCTTATTTGGCCTATATTCACATATTTTTAAAACTAGGATTATACTAATGTAACTTTTTTTCTTTTCATTTTTTTGAGATGGAGTTTCGCCCCTGTTGCCCAGGCTGTAGTGCAATGGCGCGATATCAGCTCATCGCAACCTCTGCTTCCTGGGTTCAAGCGATTCTCCTGCTCAGCCTCCCGAGTAGCTGCAAATACAGGCATGCGCCACCACGCCTGGCTAATTTTGTATTTTTAGTAGAGACAGGGTTTCTCCCTGTTGTTCAGGCTGGTCTCAAACTCCCAACCTTATGTGATCCGCCTACCTCGGCCTCCCAAAATGCTGGGATTATAGGCGTGAGCCACTGTGCCCAGACTTTTATCTTTTTTTCTTTTCTTTTTTTTTTTTTTTGAGGTAGAGTCTCCTGTCGCCGAGGCTCAAGTACAATGGCACGATCTCAGCTCACTGGAACCTCCACTTCCTGGGTCCAAGCAATTCTGCCTCAGCCTCCCGAGTAGCTGGGATTATAGGCACCCGCCATCATGCTGGGCCAATTTTTGTATTTTTGTAGAGATGGGGTTTCTTTTCTTTTTTTTTTTTTTGAGATTGAGTCTTGCTCTGTCGCCCAGACTGGAGTGCAGTGGCACCACCTCGGCTCACTGCAGCCTCTGCCTCCCAGGTTCTAGCTATCCTCCTACCTCAGCCTCCTGGGTCGCTGGGATTACAGGCACATGCCACCATGCCTGGCTAACTTTCATACTTTTAGTAGAGACGTGGTTTTACTATGTTTGCCAGGCTGGTCTCGAGCTCCTGACCTCAGGTGGTCTGCCCCCAAAGTGCTGGGATTATAAGGGTGAGCCACCACGCCCAGCTGAGATGGGGTTTCACCATGTTGGCCAGGCTGGTCTTGAACTTCTGACCTCAGGTGATCTGCCCGCTTAAGCCTCCCAAAGTGCTGGGCTTACAGGTGTGAGCCACCATGCCCAGCCCTTTTCTTTTCTTTCTTTTTTTTTTTAAGACGGGGTCTTACTCTGTCAGTCAGGCTGGAATGCAGTGGCAGGATTATAGCTCACTGGAGCATCGAACTCCTGGGCTCAAGGGATCCTCCTGCCTCAGCCTCCTGAGTACCTGGGACTACAGGTGCATGCCATCACACCTGGCTAATTTCTTATTTTTATTTTTTGTAGAGTTGGGGGTCTCATTTTGCTGCCCAAGCTGACCTTAGACTCCTGGGCTCATGCAATCCATCCGCCTTGGTCCCCAAAAGTACTGGGATTACAGGCATGATCCGCTGAGCCTGGCCCAAATATTCTTTTAAAATATGACTTTTAAAAAAATGACTTCAGCCGGGCATGGTGGCTCATGCATGTAATCCCAGCACTTTGAGGGGCTGAGGCAGGTGGATCACAAGGTCAGGAGTTCAAGACCAACCTGGGCAACATGGTGAAACCCTGTTTCTACTAAAAATACAAAAATTAGCTGGGCATGGTGGCGTGTGCCTATAATCCCAGCTAGTTGGGAGGCTGAGGCAGGAGAATCGCTTGAACCTGTGAGGCAGAGGTTGCAGTGAGCCGAGATTGTACCACTGCACTCCCGCTTGGGCGACAGAGTGAGACCCTGTCTCAAAAAAAAAAAAAAAGGCCGGGCGTGGTGGCTCACGCCTGTAATCCCAGCACTTTGGGAAGCCGAGACAGGCGGATCACGAGGTCAGGAGTTCGAGACCATCCTGACTAACACGGTGAAACCCCGTCTCTACTAAAAAATACAAAAAAAGCTAGCTGGGCGAGGTGGCTGGCGCCTGTAGTCCCAGCTACTCAGGAGGCTGAGGCAGGAGAATGGCGTAAACCCGGGAGGCGGAGCTTGCAGTGAGCTGAGATCCGGCCACTGCACTCCAGCCTGGGCGACAGAGCCAGACTCCCTCTCAAAAAAAATAAATAAATAAAATAAAATACAAAAAAATTAGCTGGGCGTGGTGGCAGGCGCCTGTAGTCTCAGCTACTCCGGAGGCTGAGGCAGAATGGTGTGAACCCGGGAGGCGGAGCTTGCAGTGAGCCGAGATTGCGCCACTGCACTCTAGCCTGGGCGACAGAGTGAGACTCTGTGTCAAAAAAACAAAAAAACAAAAACAAAAACAAAAAAACAAAAAAAAAGACTGCATAGTTTTTGATCATATGGATAGCTCATAATTGACTTAAGACAATCCTCTTTTGTTAGAATTGTTGCAGCAAACACCTTTGTACTTAAATTTCTGTCACATCTCTGATACATCCTCTTCATCCTCCTTTGCTCTCTTTCTTCCCTCCTGTGGCATTCTGGGAGTATCTTGGGGGTGGTGTGTGGAGGTTCCCTGGGTGACCCCTGGAGTCCTTCTGTAGACAGTCATCACCACCATGACCACCTTGAAGAAGAACCTGGCTGACGAGGATGCTGTGTCTTGCCTGGTGCTGGGCACCGAGAACAAGGAGCTCCTGGTGCTTGATCCCGAGGCTTTCACCATTTTAGCCAAGGTCAGTGTCAGGTCTGACCCTGGGCACACTGGAGGCTCAGGCTACATTCTCTCCCCATGCTTCACAGTTAGTTCTGCGTGATATATGTGTTCCTTGTAGAAAAATTAGAAACTAGATAAGCATAAAGAAAGATATATATCAAAAAATCCTGCTGCCCATGGATATGTACTATTAAAGTTGAGGCATAGGGCTTTCTAGACATTTTCATATTTAGACATAGATATATAACTTGATGTAAATACTTATCTTTATAAAAACAGGATTAGCTGGGTGTGGTGATCCATGCCTCTAACCCTAGTGCTTTGGGAGGCCAAGGCAGGAGGATGGCTTAAGCCCAAAAGTTTGAGGCTACAGTGAGCTATGATTGTGGCACTGCACTCCAGCCTGGGTGACAGAGTAAGACCCTGTCTCTAAAAACAATAAGTAAATAAATAAAAGCAGGAGGCTCATGTAGCATGTTCTTTTCATGTAGCAGTATATCATCGGTGTCTTTCTGTATCTACAAAACCACATCAGCCTTTTGTTTTTTTTGTTCTGTTTTTTTGTTTTGAGTCACTTATGTCACCCAGGCTGGAGTACAGTGGCTCTATCTCAGCTCACTGCAGCTTCCACCTCCCGAGTTCAAGCAATTTTCATGCCTCAGCCACCTGAGTAGCTGGGACTGCAGGCATGCACCCCCACGCCAGGCTCATTTTTGTATTTTTAGTAGAGATGGGGTTTCACCATGTTGTCCAGGCTGGTCTCAAATTCCTGACCTCAGGTGATCTCTGCATCTCAGCCTCCCAAAGTGCTGGGATTACAGGCGTGAGCCACCATGCCCAACCCCACATCAGCCTTTTTAAAGACCACACAATATCCATCATATAGACATACCATAATTTATTTATGCTGTCACCTATTGTACATTTAAATTGTTTTTCATTTTTTGCTATTAATACCAATGCTGTAGACTTTTTTACCCAAATATCCTTGCATGCTTCTTTGTTTGTTTTTGAGACAGTCTTGCTCTCTTGCCCAGGCTGAAGTGCAGTGATACAATCTCAGCTTACTGCCACCTATGCCACCTGGGCTCAAGCAGTCCTCTCACCTCAGTCTCTCATCTGTGGGACCACCACGCCCAGCTAAGTTTTGTACTTTTGGTAGAGACAAAGTTTTGCCATGTTGGACAGGCTGGTCTCGAACTCCTGAGCTCAAGCGATCCAAAGTGTTGGGATTACAGGCGTGGGCCACCATACCCAGCTGCATGGTTGTTTAAGTACAGCATTAGGATGCAGTCCTAGAAGTGGCATTGTTTAGTCAAAAGGCACAGACAAGGCCGGGCGCAGTGGCTCCCAGCACTTTGGGAGGCCGAGGCAGGAGGATCATGAGGTCAGGAGATCGAGACCATCCTGGCTAACACGGTGAAACCCCGTCTCTACTAAAAACTACAAAAAATTAGCCAGGCATGGTGGCGGGCACCTGTAGTCCCAGCTACTCGGGAAGCTGAGGCAGGAGAATGGTGTGAACCCAGGAGGCGGAGCTTGCAGTGAGCCGAGATTGTGCCACTGCACTCCAGCCTGGGTGACAAAGCAAGACTCTGTCTCAAAATAAATAAATAAATAAAAGACACAGACTAAAAGGCTTTTGCTAAATGTTGCCCCAAGTTTCCCTCCTGAAAAACTGTATGAGTTTAAACTGGGTGTGAGTGAGGAGATTGGGACTTTAGACCAGGCACTCACTCAGAGGAGTTACTAACAGGGCAGGGAGGGATGGGGGCTCCAGAGAAATTGGAGTGTTTGCACCTCTTCTTTGCAGATGAGCCTTCCCAGCGTCCCTGTCTTCCTAGAGGTTTCCGGCCAGTTTGATGTTGAGTTCCGGCTTGCCGCAGCCTGCCGCAATGGAAACATCTATATTCTGAGAAGGTAGCCACAACCATGGTCTCCGGGGCCGGTAGGAACATCTCAGAAAGCTGGTGGCTTCAGAGGCTTGCAAGATGAGAGTGGGCTTTAAGGCTGGAATTTGGAAATGCAAAGAGCTGAGAATTGCATAAAGGAGGCTGAGCCCACAAGCACAGGGAGGATACGTGGAGGCTTGTGAGATAGGGGCTGGCACAGTGAGACTAGGCTGGGTGGCTATAGTACGGGAGTGATCAGAGATGAGAGGATAGGCTGGGCACGGTGGCTCACACCCGTAATCCCAGCACTTTGGGAGGCCGAGGCAAGTGGATCACCTGAGGTCAGGAGTTCAAGACCAGCCTGGCCAACATGATGAAACCCCGTCTCTACTAAAAATACAAAATTAGCTGGGCATGGTGGCGCACGCTTCTAGCCCCAGCTATTTGGGAGGCCAAGTTAGGAGAATTGGTTGAACCCGGGAGGTGGAGGTTACAGTGAGCCAAGATCGCACCACTGCACTCCAGCCTGGTTAATAGAGCGAGACTCTGTCTCAAAAAAACAAAAAAGGACTAGGCGTGTTGGCTCATGCCTGTAATCCCAGCTCTTTGGGAGGCCGAGGCGGGCAGATCACGAGGTCGGGAGCTCGAGACCATCCTGGCTAACACAGTGAAACCCTGTCTCTACTAAAAATACAAAAAATTAGCCAGGCGTGGTGGCAGGCGCCTGTTGTTCCAGCTACTCAGGAGGCTGAGTCAGGAGAATGGCGTGAACCTGGGAGGTGGAGCTTGCGGTGAGCTGAGATCACACCACTGCACTCCAGCCTGGGTGACAAAGCGAGACTCCGTGTCCAAAAAAAAAGAAAAAAGAAAAGAAAACAGATGGGAAGAAATAAAAAAAAAATTTCCCGTATTTGTTACTTTCCAGGGTACATGACATGACACTTGTTTATGCATTAGTTTAATATTCCATATAACATGCTTTTTTTTTTTTTTCTTTTTTTGGAGACAGAGTCTCACTTTGTCACCCAGGCTGGAGTGCAGTGGCACGATCTCAGCTCACTGCAACCTCCACCTCCCAGGTTCAAGTGATTCTCCTGTCTCAGCCTCCTGAGTAGCTGGGACTACGGGTGTGCGCCACCACACCTGGCTAATTTTTGAATTTTTAGTAGGGATGGGGTTTCACCACATTGGCCAGGCTGGTCTTGAATGCCTGACCTCGTGATCCACCCACCTTGGCCTCCCAAAGTGCTGGGATTACAGGCATGAGCCACGACGCCCAGTCTAAAATGCATTTTTTTTTTTGAGGCGGAGTCTCGCTCTGTCGCCCGGACTGGAGTGCAGTGGCCGCATCTCAGCTCACTGCAAGCTCCGCCTCCCAGGTTTATGCCATTCTCCTGCCTCAGCCTCCCGAGTAGCTGGGACTACAGTCGCCCGCCACCTCGCCCGGCTAGTTTTTGTATTTTTAGTAGAGACGGGGTTTCACCGTGTTAGCCAGGATGGTCTCGATCTCCTGACCTCGTGATCTGCCTGTCTCGGCCTCCCAAAGTGCTGAGATTATAGGCTTGAGTCACCGCGCCCGGCCTAAAATGCATTTTTTAAATTCAATAAATATTTATTGAGCACTAACTATGCATTATGCAGCGTGTGGTATTAGGGATATATTGATGAACAAGATAAATATGGTCCCTGTCCTCACGGGGAAGACAGATATATTAAAGTGAAGAAACCAAGATATTCCTACAAATTGGATGAATGCTATGGAGAAAAAATACAAGCTCAATGGGGAAAGATAATGGATAAAGGTGATCAGGAACACCTCTCTGTGGAGGTGGCTTGAAGGTTAAGATGGAACCAGTTGTTGAGAAAGTGGGGAAGAGTGTTGTAGGCCAGCTCAAAGCGGGAAAGACATTGGCATGTGCTTCTTGAATAGGGAGGAACTAACTGTACTTTCTGGAAAGGGAAACTAAAATTGAGAGGCCAGTAAACTAAAAACTACATTGACACAGGGCAAAGCTCTTCATCCTTTTCTCATAATAAAGTGCCTAAGTCCACTTGTCCTGGCTAGTCCAGCCAAAGGTAAACTCACTGAAAACTCTGTTAAACGCCAGATGATCATACAAGCCACTATAGTGAAGGTGGGAGAAGACAAGCCACCATAGTGAAGGTGGGAGAAGACACACTTGATCTTTTCCAAGGCCACACATTTACTAAGATGGCAGAGGTGGAAATAATCCCAGGGTCATATGCTTTGGGGCCAGTGTTCCTCCCAGGTGAGTCCATGGGGTTTAGAAAGAGGAGGGTCAGCCATGGAAGTGGAGACGATTTCTCTGGGGCCGGACAGTGTGTCGTTTATTCCACAGAGACTCCAAGCACCCCAAGTACTGCATCGAGCTGAGCGCCCAGCCTGTGGGACTTATCCGGGTACACAAGGTCCTAGTGGTGGGCAGTACCCAAGACAGCCTGCATGGCTTCACCCACAAGGTGCGGCCCCCACCAAACAGCAGCCCCTCCATGCTTATGTCCCCAACGCCCCCTTGGCAAGGAAGCCCTCTGGCTTCCCCATCCCAGAAACTCTTCTTTCCACTGTAAGCCCTGAGCCCTCCACAGACACTGGCTATTCCCTGCCAGGGGAAGAAGCTGTGGACAGTGCAGATGCCTGCAGCCATCCTGACCATGAACCTCCTGGAGCAGCATTCCCGGGGCCTGCAGGCCGTCATGGCTGGGCTGGCCAATGGAGAGGTCCGCATTTATCGCGACAAGGCCCTGCTCAACGTCATTCACACCCCGGTGAGCCCCATCTGTGGCATCTGCTGCTCACTCCTCCTTGCCCTGGTCTCACCTCCGAGGCTTCTTAGCTGCCTCTCCCGATCACACATTGATGCATTTCAAAAACATTTGTTGAGGCCAGGCGCAGTGGCTCACACCTGTAATCCCAGCACTTTGGGAGGCCAAGGTGGGCAGATCACCTGAGGTCAGGAGTTCAAAACCAGCCTGGCCAACATGGCATAACCCCCTTGCTACTGAAAATACAAAAATTAACTGGGCATGGTGGCACGTACCTGTAATCCCAGCTACTCAGGAGGCTGAGGCAGGAGAATCGCTTGAACCTGGAAGGCAGAGGTTGCAGTGAGCCGAGATGACATCATGGCACTCCAGCCTGGACAACAGAGTGAGACTCCATCTTAAAAAGAAAAAAAAAAATGTGTTGAGCACCTCATATGTACAAGTCACCATACTGGTAGGGGTGGGAGGGTGTAATATGATGACTAAGTCCTTGTTTTCAGAAGGCTTACAGTCTAAGGTAACAGCCAGCCAGAGACACAGCAAATTTAAAAGCAGGGCCGAGTGAAGCAGAGCAAAGTGCTAAAAAGCTCAGAGGGGGCTGAGTGACAAGGGTGGGGGGGTGAGATAAATGGGGATGGACTCCATGGGACACTTCACAGAACAAGTGACAGTTCAGCTGGGCCTCAAAACAGTTTGTCAGGTGGACAAATGGAAGAAGAACATTCTGCACAGAGAATAGCATGAATAAAGCCTGAGAAGTATGAAGGCTCTTGATTAAGGAATCCAGGTCATTTGATGAGTTTGGACCAGAGGTTTTCAGACTCTAAGTTGTGAATCATTAAATCAGTTTAGTGGATCACAACCAGCAACATTTTAAAAAATAGAATAGTAAATTCAAAGTATGTCACAAGTGAGGGCCGGGCACACTGTCCCACGCCTGTAATCCCAGCACTTTGGAAGGCCGAGGCAGGTGATCACAGTTCTAGAACAGCCTGGCCAACATGGTGAAACCCCGTCTCTACTAAAAATAAACAAATTAGCCAGGTGTGATGGCACACACCTGTAATCCTAGCTACTTGGGAGGCTGAGGCAGAAGAATCACTTGAACAATGGAAGGCGAAGGTTGGAGTGAACTGAGATCGCACCACTGCACTCCAGCCTGGGCCACAGAGCAAGACTCTGTCTCAAAACAAAAAAACAAAACAACAACAAAAATAAATAAATAATTACAAATGCAAATACAAAAATTAGCCAAGCATGGCAGTGCACGCCTATAATCGCAGCTACTGGGAAGGCTGAGGCAGAATCACTTGAACCCAGGAGGCGGAGGTTGCAGTAAGCTGGAGATTGTGCCACTGCACTCCAGCCTGGGCGATGAAGTGAGACTCTGTCTCAAAAAAAAAGTATGTCACAAGTGAAACTGTGTGTGCATGTGTGCACCAGTGTGTGTAAATTGTCCCGTGTCACAATATAAAATTTGCAAACAACTGGTTTGGGCCATAGGTGCTGGGAGGGCTGGTGGTATGCTGGTTGAAAGAAGGGTAGGCCGGGCGCGGTGGCTCAAGCCTGTAATCCCAGCACTTTGGGAGGCCGAGGCGGGCGGATCACAAGGTCAGGACCATCCTGGCTAACACAGTGAAACCCCGTCTCTACTAAAAAATACAAAAAACTAGCTGGGCGAGGTGGCAGGTGCCTGTAGTCCCAGCTACTCGGGAGGCTGAGGCAGGAGAATGGTGTGAACCCGGGAGGCGGAGCTTGCAGTGAGCTGAGATCTGGCCACTGCACTCCAGCTTGGGCGACAGAGTGAGACTCCGTCTCAAAAAAAAAAAAAGAAGGGTAAAGAGGAGAGAACTGACAGAAAAGGCTGGTTGGAGTCAAATGTTGAAGGCCTTCAGTGTCCTAACAAAGAGGACAAAAGCCGTTGGAGGTTTTCTAGCAGAGATCAGACATATTTGTGTTTTTGAAAGGTAGCAAAGGCAGCATTGTGAAGGACAGACTGGGGAGAAAGACCCGAAAGACGAGTCTGGGAGACCTATTTGGAGGTTGACTGCAAAAGTGAGGGCCGGTGATATTTGGTCTAGAACTGAGGTAGTGAGATTGGAGTGGAGATGAGAAATATAGGAAATATTTCAGAGGCAGTGATGCCCCAGGCCTATCTCGGTCACTTCTCACCTATTACATCTGGGGCCTCCCCTAGCCATCCCCTGTCTTGCTTGCCTTTCCAAGATATTTCCCCAGCTAAACTCTGACGTCTCCACATAGGATGCAGTGACCAGTCTTTGCTTTGGCCGCTACGGGCGGGAGGACAACACCCTCATCATGACCACTCGAGGTGGGTGGAGTCAGACCTGGCAAGGGCTTTGGAGGTGGGAGTGAAGGGACAGGGCTGCTTCTGGGGAAAGAGGAGAAGGTGGGTATGAAGCATGGGTGGACCTGGGTGTGGAAAGCAAGGCCTACAGATGTGTCCTTCTGGAGCTAGGCCTCCACCGGGACAGCCCAGGGGCTGGGTCCTGGGCTGGATTCAATCTCTCTGGTTCACCCAGCATGCCCAGGCATTGTGCCTGCCACAATGCCAGGAACATCACAGTACTCCACAAATAACTGCTAAGCGGATTAATGAATTAATGATGGGAGACTATGAAGATGCAGTTCATTACTTCCAGAAATAGTCTCATCTGGAAGACAGATGTGTACAGAAGCAACTCTATAGGAGGCAGATTGTTTGGGGAAGAAAGAATGGGAATGTGGGTAGAAGTAGGGAGGACAAATCCATTTCCACTGTTCATTTCCGTAGGTGGTGGCCTGATCATCAAGATCCTGAAGCGTACAGCAGTGTTTGCAGAGGGAGGAGGTGAGGTGGGTCCCCCACCAGCCCAGGCCATGAAACTCAACGTGCCCCGAAAGACCCGGCTTTACGTGGATCAGACACTGCGAGAGCGGGAGGCTGGCACTGGTGAGACTCAGACTGGGTCCTTTCCTTTCTTCCTCCCCCATTGCTCCTACACAGCAAAGCTGGGGGAGTGCTGCCTGTGTAGTGGGAGGAGATCTCGGCCAACTAGGCAGGTCACTCGCCTCTGGAAATCCA
Organism: Piliocolobus tephrosceles; assembly: GCF_002776525.5. Taxonomy (NCBI): domain Eukaryota; kingdom Metazoa; phylum Chordata; class Mammalia; order Primates; family Cercopithecidae; genus Piliocolobus; species Piliocolobus tephrosceles. The sequence continues at coordinate 7,600,219 of NC_045446.1, read as the reverse complement.
GGGACAGCCTAGGAGGTACATCTTGCCTGCAAATCACTGTTCCTCAGGCCGGAAGGTGCTGTGGGTGATAGCAAGAACCCTTAGAATTCAGGGAAGGGAACAGTCACTTCCAAATGCAGGAATTCTCATGAGGAAAGTAGAATTTTGGCTGGGTATGGTGGCTCATGCCTGTAATCCCAGCACTTACAGAGAGTCAGAGGTGGGGGGATGGCATGAGTCCAGGAGTTTAAGACCTACTTGGGTAACATAATGATACTTCTTTCCCCCCCACCAAAAAAAAAGAGAGAGAGAGAAAAGTAGAATTTGACCAGTGTCTTCTTGTCCAGTTTTTCCTGCCCACTTGTTTATTTGTTCATTCATTCATCGTTCGTTCATTCATTCACTCATTCAGTACCTATGATTACGCCAGGCCTTGTGCCAGGTGCCTTGAATTACAATAGTCCCCACCTTGGGCCGGGTGTGGTGGCTCACGCCTGTAATCCCACCACTTTGGGAGTCCGAGACGGGCAGATCATGAGGTCAGGAGTTCAAGACCAGCCTGGCCAATATGGTGAACCCCATCTCTACTAAAAATACAAAAATTAGCCAGGCGTGTTGGTGTGCACCTATAGTCCCACCTACTTGGGAGGCTGAGGCAGAAGAATCGCTTGAACCCAGGGGGTGGAGGTTGCAGTGAGCCAAGATCGTGCCACTGCACTCCAGCCTAGGCGACAGAGCGAGACTCTGTCTCAAAAAAAAAAAAAAAAAAAAAAAACAAGAATAGTCCCTACCTTAGGAACTCAGGAAGGGGCCAACTTCGTGATCAGGTGTAGAAGGGGTTTCTGCAAAGAGCTTTTGGAGCACACAGAGGGAGTAAGGACTTCTGCCTGGGAAGCTTGGGAAGGGCTTCAGAGCGAGGTGACTTTGGGCTTCACCCTAAAAGATGATTGCGAGACCCCCCAGACAGGGCAGAGCAGGGTAATGTAGGCAGAGGCACAGGGCGTTGACCTGGATTCAAGAAAGCAGGTTCAGTTCAGTGGGTCACGCCTATAATCCCAGCTCTTTGGGAGGCCGAGGCAGGCAGATCACCTGAGGTCAAGAGTTTGTGACCAGCCTGGCCAACATAGTGAAACCCCCTTGCTACTAAAAATAGAAAAATTAGCTGGACATGGTGGCATGCGCCTGTAATGTCCTGAGGCAGGAGAATCACTTGAACCCAGGAGGCAAAGGTTGCAGTAAACCAAGATCACACCACTGCACTCCAGCCTGGGCGACAAGAGCGAGACTCCATCTCAAAGAAAAAGAAAATGTACAAAGTCTAATAAAATTGTAAAACTCTTCAAGAACAGAAAAGACCACCTTCAAGAATGCTTAAGTGGAGAGATTTACCAAGTTGCAGGATGGGAAGACCTAATGCTGTAAAGCTTTAAGTTGCACTTAAAATCCCAGTGGGGTTTGTTTTAAGGACCTGGCCAGTTGATTCAAAGAGTAAACCTAAGAAGACTGGGGAAAATAAGAATGAGGGGACTTACCCTATCAGGTAGCAAAATGAACTCAAGCTGTGGGAATCAGAAGCTGTGGTGTGGATGTAGAAATAAAATGGAGATTGGGGCAGGATTAGGAAGTCCAGAAACTGACCCTGAACATGTGGAAAGTCAGAGTGTATGAAAGGTGTCATTTTGAATTGGCAGGGAAATGTGAGACTGTCCAAAAACACACAATCAGGACAACTTGCTTCTAGAAAAGAAAATTAGACCTTTTCGGCCAGGCACAGTAGCTCATGCCTGTAATCCCAGCACTTTGGGAGGCCAAGGTGGGCGGATCACCAGAGGTCAGGAGTTCGAGACCAGCTGACCAACGTGGTGAAACCCCATCTCTACTAAATACACAAAATTAGCCAGGCTTGGTGGCGCATGCCTGTAATTCCAGCTACTTGGGAGGCTGAGGCAGGAGAATTGCTTGAACCCGGGAGGCAGAGGTTGCAGTGACCTGAGATCGTGTCATTGCACTCCAGCCTGGGCAACAAGAGTGAAACTCCATCTCAAAAAAAAAAAGGAAGAAAATCAGACCTTTTCTTTATATCGGCCACAAAAATTAGTTCTGGATAGATTAAAAATAAATTGTAAAAGTACTGGAGAAAAAGGGCATAAAATGTGAAACTCGGAATGGCAGAAGCCACCTCACACCCACGGAAGAGCGAGGCCAGCCTGGGGGACCGGGGTGCCCAGTCTGGAAGAGGAGGGACAGTGGGGTTGGCCCTGGAGGCAGCTTAGGGAAGAGTCATGTGATCCTGCAAAGGGTGAAATGTGAGGGGTGGACCTAGGTGACTTGACGGACAGGGAGGCAGTGATGGAGGCAGGACCATGAGGCTGGTTTCCGCAGCATTGGACCTGAGGTGTTGATGGGACTTCCCCGTGGAGATGAGCAGGAGGCAGGCGCGGGTGCTCACTAAGCTGCTGGAGACATATGCACAATATCGAGCGTGGACACTGAGGACTCAGGAGGAATGTGGGGCCTGCCCTCAGGAGCTCGTGGCTGTTCCTCTTTGTGGTGGTCAGAGCTGTGGCAGGACACGGATTGTCTGGGGGAAGAAGATGGAGGATGAGAAGAGGACCGTGGACCAGACTCAGGAGAAAACCAGCCTCTAGGGCCAGACAGAGGAGCCAGCGAAGGAGCTAGACAGTGCGGGCAGGGAGGTGGTAAGAGAGTTAGAAGAGGCAGGGCAAGGCCACAGCATCCAGTTTTGCCAGAAGGCTGGGCTCTTTCCCACCTCTCCAGCTCCTGCAGACCCCTCCTGCAGCACCCTCCTCTTGCACCCTTCCCACACCAGCCTGAGCAGGAGTGCCCTGTTGCTGCCTCCTCCCTGCCACCCTCACATCCACCATTAGCCTCTGGGACCCTTCTCCACAGCCATGCACCGGGCCTTCCAGACAGACCTATACCTGCTGCGCCTGCGGGCTGCCCGTGCCTACCTGCAGGCCCTCGAGTCCAGCCTGAGCCCCGTGTCTGCGACAGCCCGAGAGCCACTCAAGCTGCATGCCGTGGTGAGCATCTGGGTGAGGGCAGAGTCAGGGCCAGAGGGGCAGAGGCCAGGGTGCGCAGGAACCCCTCTGCCACACAGCTAAGCCCCAGAGCCAGTTCCAAGCCAACTCAGTCCGTGCTCCCCATCACCTTCCTGCAGACCTGGGGACGAGTCTCGTGTCCTCCTTGGTGAGAGCAGCCTCACCTTCCCACCCTCCTGTGCCACCTCTCTCCGCGGTTGGTCATGCCGACGGTCCAGCTCAGGCCCCCAGAGTAGTCACATTGGGATATTTCTTCCCGAGAACCTGATGGGATCCTTACACCTATGGTACAGGGAAGGAGGCTGTCACTTTGGTAACCATGGGCAGCCCAACGTGTTAGGACTGCTGGGTACAGGGAAGGGGCCATCCCGGCCTCACCCGCAAGCACCGAGACCAGCACGGGCACAAGGAGGAGCCCACAAGGCTCAGGCGCAAATGAGCTTAGGGTCAGCGGGGCTCTGACCAGCTCTAAATGTGTCCCTGAGGTGTGGCATCTGACCCAACCAGGTTCTGAGTTATCTTTTCCTAAAGAGTGGATAGATGCAGAGGAGGAAGAGGCTACAAGGCAACTCCGGGGAAGCGGGAGAAAAATGAACTGATCAAGGCTACCCTAGGATGAAAGTGGGAGGTGGAACGGGCAGGGGGCAGGGGTGAGGGGCTCAGGGTGAGAGTCGGGGCCTGCAGTCCCAGGCCAGCTCTGCCTCTGACTTGCTGCCTGGCCTCCCTCAGGCTCTCACCCTCTCTGGCCTCTTCTGATCCCTCTGCCCCTTCTGGTCTTCTGTGTCTGCTGGGAGGCAGACTGAGTAGGAGGAGGGACACGAGGGCATTGGTGGAAGGAAGGCAGAGCACACTGTACTCCGTGTCCAAGGCTGCCAGGTCCTAAGGGCTTTCTCCACCCACCCGCTCCATAGGTTCAGGGCCTTGGCCCCACCTTTAAGCTCACACTTCACCTGCAGAACACCTCGACGGCCCGTCCTGTCCTGGGGCTGCTGGTCTGCTGCTTGTATAACGAGGCGCTCTATTCCCTGCCCCGGGCCTTCTTCAAGGTACTGGATGCTCCTCACTTAGATATGGAGTGGAAAAGGCCAGGGCAAGGGCCTGATGAGATGCCCACAGAGCCCCGCCAGGTCAGGGTCAGAGCATGTGGGTGGCTGCCAGCTGGCCAGCAAACCTATTCTCCCACCACAGACCAGGCCAAGGCCCCAGCCTCTGGAGGGAGCCCCAAGCCCCACCTCTGCTGCTTTTCTTGCAGCCTGTGAGGGGTCTCTGGAGCCATACCAAAGGTGCTGGGAAAACTGCCAGAGCCTGAGCCCCACCTATACCTCCCAGAAGCCTTTTGGGGGCTGGGAGACCCCAGAGCCCACCCTGCTGCCCAGCTATTCCTGCAACAGGAACGGGAGCCTCTGTGCCTCAAAGAGCATCGCCCACAGAGGGAAGGGCCTGGTTTTCTCCTAGGGCCCAGGTCTGACCCCAAGTTGGGAGGACCAGACTGCGAAAGACTGGAATATGCAGTAAACAGCCCCAGACTGGGCGGGAGTCCAGAGGTCTAGGTTTCATCACTCACCATGTGGCCCTGGGGCATTCACTGCCTCACCACACCTGCATCCTCCTCCACCCAGCAGTTGTCTTGCCCACCCTGCAGGGGTGCCGAGGCTTAGCAGAGACTGGGCCTGAATGCACGTGGGAATGTGCTAAACACTGTCACGAGGGCTGGTTTCCTTACTTCTTTGTCCCCAAACTTAGGTACCCTTGCTGGTGCCCGGGCTCAACTACCCCCTGGAGACCTTTGTGGAGAGTCTCAGTAACAAGGGCATCTCAGACATCATAAAGGTAGGCCCCTCACTTGTACCATGTGGAAGGTGAGCGGGACCCTGGGGAGGACAGTAAGGGTGAGTGCCAACGAAGCCCTTGGGGGGCTACTGGGTGGGGGTGGGGGTATCTGCACAGTGGAGCCCTATGGCCTGTTATTAGGGCCAGCGCAGACCCTAATGGCAAGGGGTCAGGGGTGTATGCCCCCTGCTGCCATGGCCACTTCTCCATAGGTGCTGGTGCTTCGAGAAGGCCAAAGTGCACCCTTGCTGAGCGCCCATGTCAACATGCCCGGGAGCGAGGGGTTGGCGGCCGCCTGAGCCCTCGGCTGCTGTGAAAGCCCCTGTACAATCAGCCAGGGAGAACTGGGCAAGTTCAGTGGCCCCAGGCCCACTCCTCACACAGCAGTGTGCTGGGGTGATACCTCATTTCCCCTCTCCTAAGCAGCCCCTTCCTCACCACCCCCACTGCTGGGCCTATAGTAGCAGGTTAGTGAGTACCCAGGAAGGCTCAACTCTTCCTCCCACAGGACCAACCAGGCATGGTCCCGCTGAGGTCCTGCTACGCCCTCCCCTCCCCAGCCTTTTCCAGAAACCATACCAGGCTCAGAACAGAGCTCCAAAGCGGTCAAATTGAGCTGAGCAGGACAGGCCCAGCCTTTCTCCACTGCCACATCCCTCATGCACATCACTCATCTCCCGCTGCAGGCCAAAGCCAAAATTGGGCTAGTCCTGGCCAGGGAAATCAGAAGCTCTTCTTGGGTGAGACTGAGCCTCCTGTTGCTCCCTGGAGTTCCAGAGGCTGGGCTGCAGCCCACTCAGCTTGCGGGCAAAACATGTGCTCTCCTCTCTGCTTGTCAGCTGAGCAAGCCCAGGGAATAGCCCTCATCTCCCCAGGAAACTTCTCTGAAATCGTAGACTTAGCCAGTCTCAGGCCTACAATGCCACAAAAAGGTTATTCAGGGAGAAGGGGGTGCAGGAGGGCAGAGGGTGCCCCGCAGGGAGCTGGTAGCTCCAGCCTCACTAGAGCTCCTAAAGATCACACAGCAGCTGCTCCTGACAGGGATGCTCATGCCCGGAAAGAAATGCCAGGACAGGAAGGCAGAGCGAGACAGAGCAGAGCCAGGGCCAGGAGCACCAGGAGAGGTGTTTCTGGGGCTCCGGGGAAGTGCCACAGGAGGCAGAAGTCCAGAACTGCCCATATAGTTGCCCTTCTCCGTCCTGGAGCCCAAATCAGTCCTGGTGGGAAGTTCCCAGGGCAGTGGCCACATCGTGAGAATTAGCAGGAAAGGCGGGGCCTTTCTCATCATAGCTATTTCTGAGGATGAAATGGGAGACATATGCCCAGCACCTGATGTGAATTTATGTAATGTAATACTATGTACCTACCACTAAGAAATACATGAGCCGTGCCATGTGGACAGTAAGTGTTCATAAGGCAACGTGAAGCAAGAAACAGTGCAGGGTGCCCAGTGCACACACTAGAGAGAAATTGTGGACATTAAGCACAAGGAGAATTGGTGTCTTTCTAAAACATACTTATTTAAAAACATGTATCCACTTACTAATGTGGAATTACACAGTTTGTAACAAGAAAACAGTCTCTCCCATTCTCTAGTACAGCTCCCCTACCCAGTAGTCACTTCTAGTTCGTTCAGCTATTTTTAAAATGTGCTTATATGACTCTTGCTTGATATATCAATCTTAGGCATTACCTGTTGACTCCCTGTTGTCATACATGAGGCTTTAGCTCTCTTTTGTCAGCACCCCTCCCCCATCCCTAGTTATTAGGTTAAAAAATACTCAGATTACTATTTCTATTACTATGTGAAAGTTATTAACTGCGGAGCCAAGAGTTGGACTATAATTAAATTACCTTCCTTGTACTGTTTTTTAAATGGAGTTAATGAGTTGCCCCGAGTTTCTCATTTACTTTGTTTTCTGATGGGCCAATTGGTAATTCTTCCCCCACCGTCTGACAGCTCCTTTTTTCTCTAGACACTTCCCTTCATCCCCTGCTTCACTGAGGGCTGTTTGTTCTCCAGGTAAATTCCCTTTGCCTCTCTCCTGGGCTAGATCCTGATTCCTGGGCCCAGTGGCTTCCTATTTCTCAGTTCACCCTCATTTGGTGAAACATATCCTCAGATATCTTCTTTAAAAAGTTGTGGCAAGAAGGCCGGGCGCCGTGGCTCACACCTGTAATCCCAGCACTTTGGGAGGCTGGGGCAGGCGGACTACCTGAGGTCAGGAGTTTGAGACCAGCCTGGCCAACATGGTGAAACCCTGTCTCTACTAAATATACAAAAATTAGCCAGGCGTGGTGGCAGACACCTGTAGTTCCAGCTACTTGGGAGGCTGAGGCAGGAGAATCGCTTGAACCCAGGAGGCGGAGGTTGCAGTGAGCTGAGATCGAGCCACTGCACTCCAGCCTGGGCAAAAAGAGTGAAACTGGTCGGGTGCAGTAGCTCACACCTGTAATCTCAGCACTTTGGGAGGCTGAGGTGGGCAGATCACAAGGCCAGGAGTTCGAGACCAGCCTGGCCAACATTGTGAAACCCCATCTCTACTAAAACTACAAAAACTAGCTGGGCATGGTGGCAGGTGCCTGTAATCCCAGCTACTTGGGAGGCTGAGGCAGGAGAATTGCTTGAAACAGGAAGGCAGAGGTTGCAGTGAACCAAGATTGTGCCACTGCACCACTCTAGCCTGGGCAAGAGCAAAACTCTCTCAAAAAAAAAAAAAAAAAAAAAAAAAAAGCAAAACTCTTGTCTCAAAAGAAAAGAAAAAAAAAGTCATTAGAGGCCAGGCATAGTGGTTAACACTTGTAATCCCAGCCCTTTGAGAGGCCAAGGCAGGAGGATCACTTGAACCCATAAGCTGGAGACCAGCCTGTGCAACATGGTGAGACCCTGTCCCTACCAAAAAAAAATAAAAAAGTCATTAGAGTTTTTAAAGATTTTTTTTTGTTTATTCATTTTATTTATTTTTATTTATTTATTTATTTATTTGAGATGGAGTCTCGCTCTGTCGCCCAGGCTGGAGTGCAGTGGCGCCATCTCAGCTCACTGCAAGCTCCGCCTCCCAGGTTCACGCCATTCTCCTGCCTCAGCCTCCCAGTAGCTAGGATTACAGGCGCCCGCCACCACGCCCGGTTAATTTTTTGTATTTTTAGTAGAGATGGGGTTTCGCTGTGTTAGCCAGGATGGTCTTGATCTCCTGACCTCGTGATCCACCCGCCTCGGCCTCCCAAAGTGCTGGGATTACAGGCGTGAGCCACTGCGCCCAGCCACCATGTGTTCCTATCATTTGCTGTGCTGTGGGTAGAGATGTGCATCCTTCAGCTCCAGGAAACTCTACTGCTGTTGTTTTGTGGGTGATTCCCACCCCCCTGCCTTTGTTTTTTCTGTTCTCTCTGGAACTCCAGTTAAGCCCCAAAATTATAAAATTACAAAAATTAACTGGACGTAGTGGCAGGCACCTGTAATCCCAGCTACTTGGGAAGCTGAGGTAGGAGAATCACTTGAACCCGGGAGGCGGAGGTTGCACTGAGCTGAGATCACGCCACTGCACTCCAGCCTGGGCAACAAGAGTGAAACTGCATCTCAGAAAATAATGATAATAATAATAAAAACATTTGACATGAGGGCTGCCCAATAATTAAAAAAATATATATATATAACAAACATTTAATGGTGAAATATTGAACTTTTTACCTCTAAGGTGAGAAACAAGGGTGTCTGCTACCTGCACTCCACATTATATAGTAGTCTCACCCATACAGAGGGGCAAGAAAATTAATAGGTATAAAAATTAAAAAGGGCTGGGCATGGTGGCTTGCGCCTATAATCCCAACACTTTGGGAGGCCTAGGCAAGAGGGTCAGTTGAGCCCAGGAGTTCAAGATCAGCCTGGGCAACATGGTGAAACCGTCTCTACAAAAAATACAAAAATTAGCCAGGCGTGGTGGTGCATGCCTCTAGTCCCAGCTGCTCGGGAGGCTGAGGTAGAAGGATTGATTGAGCTCAGGAGGTGGAGGCTGCAGAAAGCCACGATCGCGCCACTGCACTTCAGCCTGGGTAACAGAGACCCCATCTCAATAAAAAAGTTTTAGGTTTATTGGACACAAGTGTTTTCTGGGGGATGTTTGTTTGTTTTTGAGACAGAGTCTCCCTCTCTCGCCCAGGCTGGAGTGTGCTGGCGTGATCTCGGCTCACTGCAACCTCTGCCTCCCAGGCTCAAGCAATTATCCTGCCTCAGCCTCCCGAGTAGCTGGGATTACAGGCATGCACCACTGCACCTGGCTAATCTTTGTATTTTTAGTAGAGATGGGGTTTCGCCATGTTGGCCAAGCTGGCCTTGAACTCCTGACCTCGGGTGGTCTGCCTGCCTCAGCCTCCCAAAGCGCTGGGATTACAGGCATGAGCCACCGTGCCTGGCCTGGACACAAATTTTGTTTTGGTTTTGGTTTTTTCTGAGACAGAGTCTAGCTCTTGTCACCCAGACTGGAGTGCAGTAGCACAATCACAGCTCACTAAAGCCTCGACCTGCTGAGCTCAAGCCATCCTCCCACCTCAGCCCACCCCCATCCCCCACACTACAGATGCACCACCACACAAGGCTTTTTTTTTTTTTTTAAGACACAGGGTCTCGCTTTGTTGTCCAGGCTTGTCTCAAACTCCAGGCCTCAAGTGATCCTCCTGCCTCAGCCTCCCAAAGTGTGGGATTACAGGCATGAGCCACAGTGCCCAGCCTCCACTAATTTTGTATTTTGTAGAGACAGGGTCTCACTATGTTGCCCAGGCTCACAGTCTATTTTGATAGTGCATGTATAATAGCATAAAATATCAGATACTTAAGAATTAATACAATTTAAAAAGGCATGATCTTTATGGGAAAAGGTATACAACTTTATTGAAAACATGGAGTGGAAAAATAAACCCTGCTCATGAACGGGAAAATTCAATTTTACAAAGATGCTGATTTTATCCAGACTGATCTATAGATTCAGTGGGGTTCTCTTCTCAAGGGGTTTTTGGGGGGAATTTGACAAGCTGATCCTCAGGGTTACATGAAAGAGCAAGGGCCAAGACCAGAGCTTAGCAGATGATTCCCAAAGGGCACAGGGACAGAAAAAATGACCAGTGGAACCAAAAAGAAAAATTAATTGTGGTATTTCAGTGGATCACTATGCAGCAGGGAAAAGGAATGCCATACAGCTATACACAATAATCCGGATACATCTCAGGAACATAATCAAGTGAAAAGGCAAACTGTAAAAATAAACTCAGCATGATTTCATTCATACATTTGAAAACATGCAAAGCCAACACAAACACATTAATAAAACTATAAAGCAAAGCAATGGAATGACTGAAACAGGACCGTGTCTCCCCCACCAGGGAGGGGCAACAGTAGGAACTTCAAAGGAAATGGTAACCTTCTCAAATGCAGTGGGGGCTGTTGTTTCCTCTGAATTTTATAAATGTGTTCTAGTAGCTACTCACTAATTAAAAAACAAAACAAAACAAAACAAAAAAAAAAACATGAGTCCAGGCACGGTGGCTCATGCCTGTGATTCCAGCACTTTGGGAGGCCAAGGTGGGCAGATGACCTGAGGTCAGGAGTTCAAGACCAGCCTGGCCAATATGGTGAAACCCCATCTCTACAAAAATACAAAAATTAGCAGGGCGTGATGGTGGCTGCCTGCAGTCCCAGCTACTCGGAAGGCTAGGGCAGGAGAATCGCTTGAACCCAGGAGGCAGAGATTGCAGTGAGCCAAGATCACGCCACTACACTCCAGCTTGGGCAACAGAGTAAGGCTCCATCTCGAAAAACAAAACAAAACAAAACAAACAAAAACATGAAAATAAGATATTGTGGGCCGGGCATGGTGGCTTACACCTGTAATCCTAACACTTTGGGAGGCCGAGGCAGGTGGATCACCTGAGGTCAGGAGTTCCAGACCAGACTGACCAACATGGAGAAACCCCGTCTCTACTAAAAATACAAAATTAGCCGGGGCCGGGCGCGGTGGCTCAAGCCTGTAATCCCAGCACTTTGGGAGGCCGAGACGGGCGGATCATGAGGTCAGGAGATCGAGACCATCCTGGCTAATACGGTGAACCCCCGTCTCTAATAGAAAATACAAAAAACTAGCCGGGCGTGGTGGCCGGCGCCTGTAGTCCCAGCTACTCAGGAGGCTGAGACAGGAGAATGGCGTGAACCTGGGAGGCGGAGCTTGCAGTGAGCTGAGATCCGGCCACTGCACTCCAGCCTGGGCAGCAGAGCAAGACTCCGTCTCAAAAAAAAAAAAAAAAAAAAATTAGCCGGGCATGGTGACACATGCCTGTAATCCCAGCTACCGGGAGGCTGTGGCAGGAGAATCGCTTGAACCCGGGAGGCGGAGGTTTCGGTGAGCCGAGATCGCACCATTGCACTCCAGCCTGGGTAACAAGAGTGAAACTCCGTCTCAAAAAAAAAAAGAGAAAGAAAATAAGAAATGGTGGAGGGCGAGGGATGAAACGGGACAAAGTGAGTCTGCTAATGCATCGGTTCAGCCAAAGTGCCAGGCACACCAAATTCCTACTGTCATTAAAAAATAGCAACAGAGCATGCCTTTTAGAAAAACAACCAGCCCAAGCAGCTCACATCTTTGTGGGCATGGGCAAAGCCTGTCAGACGGTAGGTTTCTCTGAAGGTTCTTGGGGGTCAAGCATGTTCCTTCATGGGAGGACCCTCCCAGCAGTATCTATGGACTTTCACTTAACCCCATTTTTTGGTTCAGCCCCTCACCCACCCCTCCCCAGTACCCCTAAGACCCGAAGCTTCTCTGGTTCCATTTATCCTTCAAATAATCCTCACATCACCCCACCCCACCCCACCCAGAGGGGTAGCTGCTGGCTGCATGGCGGGTGGGACGCTGGGGAGCAGCACCCTGCTGATCCTTACGTAGACTTCCCACCAGTCCCCGTTGTTGGCTGAAGCCTCACCTCACCCTCCATGGGCCTGGTGGAGTTCCTGAGGCTCTCCAAGGCTCTGACAGGTAATTCCACTTGCCTCTTGGCCCCACCTTTTGGGAACACATAATTTCAGCTCTTAATTCTCCATCCACTTTCCGTCTTTGAAAATGTCAGCCAGGCGACCGGGCGCGGTGGCTCACACCTGTAATCCCAGCACTTTGGGAGGCCAAGGCGGGCGGATCACAAGGTCAGGAGATAAGACCATCCTGGCTAACACAATGAAACCCCGTCTCTACTAAAAATACAAAAAATTAGCTGGGCGTGGTGAACCCGGAAGGCAGAGCTTGCAGTGAGCTGAGATCATGCCACTGCACTCCAGCCTGGCGACACAGCAAGACTCTGTCTCAAAAAAAAAAAAAAATGTCAGCCAGGCACGGTAGCTCACGCCTGTAATCCTAGCACTTTGGGGGATGGAGGTAGAGGCGGGTGCCAGGAATTCAAGTTCAGCTTGACCAACATGGTGAAACCCTGTCTATACTAAAAATACAAAAAAATCAGCTGGGCATGCCCAGGTGCAGTGGCACACACCTGTAATTCCAGCACTTTGGGAGGCTGAGGCAGGTGGATCACAAGGTCAGGAGTTTGAGACCAGCCTGGCCAACATGGTGAAACCCCGTCTCTGCTAGAAATACAAAAATTAGCCAGGCATGGTGGTGGGCACCTGTAATCCCAGCAACTCGGGAGGCTGAATCACTTGAACCCAGGAGGTAGAGGTTGCAGTGAGCCAAGATCACGCCACTGTACTCCGGCCCCGGTGACAGAGTGAGAAAAAAGAAAATGTGGTCAGGCTCTTTGTTCTACTGTGTTCCCTCCTGTTTTCTTTTCGTTTGTATATATTTTGGTTTTCTTTACTATCATCTTAGAGAGATCCTAAGAGAAAACAGACGAACTCATGTGTTGAAGCCTGCCATGTGGAAATGGCGATCTCTGTTGACTATTTATACAGAAATGTTTAACAAGCAGCTCTTGAAGAGTCCAGAGAGGTACAGGCCTAGCCCTCTCAGCACCACCCTCCACAGATGCCCAAACAGCCTCAGCGCATTTTTTTACCTTGATTTCTTTCCTACTCATTTCCTCCAGCTGTGCAAGGGTAAAGGCAAAAGCACAAAGACCTGGGTTCGAATCCTGCCTCCATTTGCCGCACCATGATCTTACCACATGGATTCTCAGAGCGTAACTGCTGCCCCATGGGCCAGGTTAGCTAAGAGAGGTTCCATGAAACTGCTGTTGCAGAAATGTTTTAACTATAAAATGCCAAACCTGGGAAAGAACATTTGGATTCTCATAGCCTGGATCAGTAGGATACTGCCTTGTCCTGCTGGTACCCCACCCCCAACTCACCCAGGCCGGGGGACGTAGAGCCCCAGTCCCTGAGAGCCTCAGGCATTCTGGGGTTTCCAGGCCCTACAGAGGGACCCAGAAACAGCCCCAGCAACAAAGTGAGGGGCCAGAAACTGCAAAGATGGGAGGGAGGCTGAGAAGCAAGTCAGTGCTTTATTAACCTGGCAAAGGGGCAGCTAGGCAGCCTAAGCAACCCCCTGCCAGACCCTCCTCTGCACTCCTCTGCCTAAATCATGGCCCAAGCCCTAGACACATAGGTGTGTAGGCGGGCAGGTGCAAGGCCAAGGAAGGGGTGGAGTTGTCCAATGCAGATGTTAAGGTCCAACCCAACTTCCTTCCTGAGTCTAGGGGTGGGGCCCCCCTCTCACTCCTTCCTCCCTGTACAGTTCTGGCTCTTCCTGGAGTCAGGAGGCTGTGTGTCCCACATCTGCTGTGGTCTGGAAGGTGATCCCATCCCCAGGCAATGGGGAAGCCAGGAAGGGCCAGAGCCAGACAAGGGCCCAGCGGGGCCCCAGGGCTGCCTGCAGGTTGTGGCAGGGACCCAGGTCATAGGAGTGCTGGCCCCGAGCCCACTCCCATGTGGTCTGGCCCCGCAGCAGCAGCATCCCATGGAAGAGCAGCCCAGCCCCACACAGCAGCGCACCCGCCACGCACGTGTCCGTCACAAAGGCCAAGGCGAACTGTGCCAGAGACACTCTGCCTGCAATAAAAGAGCAGAGAGGATCAGGGAGTGCCAGTGGGGCCCGGCTTTCCTTCTACCCACGCCCCTCCACCACAAAGCGGGGCTCATTCCTCCACTCATCAAACCCTGTGTCGATACTCGCTGGCCAGCCCGTGCTGGGTGACAAGGACACACTGGTAAACTGGGCAGACACAGCCCCCTGCTTGGGATACGGCTTCATTCGTGCATCACAGACTTGGTGAGCACCTCCTCAGCCCTGGAGGCGATGCCAGGCACTAGAGGGTGTCTCTGCCCTTGGGGAGCTCACAGACATTAAAGAGGCCATTCCTGGCTAGATGCGGTGGCTCACGCCTGTAATCCCAGCACTTTGGGAGGCCAAAGCAGGTAGATCACCTGAGGTCAGGAATTCGAGACCAGCCTGGACAACATGGTGAAACTCCGTCTCTACTAAAAAATACAAAAATTAGCCGGACATGGTGGCAGGCGTCTGTAAACCCGGCTACTTGGGAAGCTGAGGGGCTCAGGCAGGAGAATCACTTGAACCCGAGAGGCAGAGGTTGCAGTGAGCTGAGATCGCACCACTGCACTCCAGCCTGGGCAACAGAGCGAGACTCCATCTCAAAAAAAAGAAAAAAAAAAAAGGCTGGGCATGGTGGCTCACGCTGGTAATCCCAGCACTTTGGGAGGCCAAGGCGGGTGGATCATGAGGTCAGGAGTTCCAGACCAGCCTGACCAACATGGTGAAACTTCATCTCTACTAAAAATACAAAAATTAGCCAGGCGTGGTTGCGCACACCTGTAATCCCAGCTACTCAGGAGGCTGAGGCAGGATAATCGCTTGAACCCGGGAGGTGGAGGTTGCACTGAGCCAAGATTGTGCCACTGCACTGCCTGGGCAACAGAGAGAGACTCTGTCTCAAAAAAAAAAAAAAAAAAGGCCATTCTCAGTTACTTTATGTGTGCCGCCACAGAAAAGCCAGCATCCTGTGCCATCTTGGCCCACAATCAGCAACAACTACCTGCTGAACTAACAGACTACGAGAGGCCATGAAATGTTACGCTAAGTGAGAGAAGCCAGGCACCAAAGGTCACATGTTTATCATCCCACTTATGTGAAACATCCTGAATAGGCAAATCCACAGAGACAGACAGATTAGTAGTCACCAGGGGCTAAAGAGATTAGGAAGGAACATGGAGGGACCAATAATAGGTGTGGGGTTTCTTTTTAGCGTGAAAATGTTGTGGAATTAGACAGTGGTGATGGTTGCACTATATCATGAATGTACTAAAAGCCACTAAATTGTACATTTTAAAATAGTTAAAACGGGCCGGGCGCAGTGGCTCACACCTGTAATCCCAGCACTTTGGGATGCCGAGGCAGGTGGATCACCTGAGGTCAGGAGTTCCAGACCAGCCTGGCCAACACGGAAAAACCCTGTCTCTACTAAAAATACAAAAATGTAGTTGGGCGTGGTGGCGCATGCCTGTAATCCCAGCTACTCAGGAGGCTGAGGCAGGAGAATCGCTTGAACCCAGGATGCAGAGGTTGCAGTGAGCCAAGATCACGCCATTACACTCCAGCCTGGGCAACAAGAGTGAAACTCCACCTCAAAAAAAAAAGTTAAAATGATGAATTTCACCTCAATAAAAAGAGCCCATGGCAGGGGGTGGGGGGTGGGGGATGCCATGCAAACTTATTAAGAGGATAGGGGCAGTGGACTTCATCTATTTTTTTTTTTTTCATTTTTTTTTTCTTCAGAGAGTAAACTAGACTTCATCTGTTTTTGTAAAATAAGGATAAAACATTGTTCGGGCTGGCCATGGTGGCTCACGCCTGTAATCCCAACACTTTGGGAGGCTGAGGCAGGCAGATCACCTGAGGTCAGGAGTTTGAGACCAGCCTGGCCAACATGGTGAAACCCCATCTCTACCAAAAATACAAAATTAGCCGGGCATGGTGGTGCGCACCTGTAATCCCAGCTACTTGGGAGGCCAAGGCAGGAGAATCACTTGAAGCTGGAAGGCGGAGGTTGCGATGAGCCGAGATCGCACCATTCCACTCCAGGCAACAAGAGCGAAACTCCATTTCAAACAAAAACAAAAACCAGGCCGGGCGCAGTGGCTCAAGCCTGTAATCCCAGCACTTTGGGAGGCTGAGACGGGCGGATCACGAGGTCAGGAGATCGAGACCATCCAGGCTAACAGGTGAAACCCCGTCTCTACTAAAAAAATACAAAAAACTAGCCAGGCTAGGTGGTGGGCGCCTGTAGTCCCAGCTACTCGGGAGGCTGAGGCAGGAGAATGGCGTGAACCTGGGAGGCGGAGCTGGCAGTGAGCTGAGATCCGGCCACTGCACTCCACCCCGGGGGGAAAGAGGGAGACTCCGTCTCAAAAAAAAAAAAAAAAACCAAAACCAAAAACAAAAACCATTCTGTTTGAAGGTCCTGAGGCAGGCCAAAGGCACCTGTGAGACAAGCGGGTGGACGGTCTGCAGGTCTGCAAGCACAGGGAGAAGCCCAGGCTGGACAAGCAGTTCTGCGAGTAGGGGGTGCAAGGCGGCCCTGAGACTGTGGGCGCAGCTAGACCCGCCAAAGTGTGCAGAGTGAGGGTGGAACGGTGCCTAGACAGGAGCACGGGGAAATTGGTTCTTAGGAATCAGATAAAAGATGAGAAAGGGCAACCAGAAAGGAAGGCGAACGCATCAAGGTCCCAGCCATCGGTGATGCCAGGCGGAGAACACTTCTCGGGGGCTAGGGGCCGGCAGCGTCATGACTCTAAAGGGTCTCATAAAGCAAGAACTCAAGTGGGTCCTGGAATGTGTGGAGACGGATCCCTGGGTGAGTGGTGGTGGCAGAAGCCAGGCTGGCGCAGGCAGGGAATGAGCAGCCATGAGCCTGGGCAAGTCCCTCAGGAAGCTTAGAGCAGGGCAAGCGCTGGAGGAGGATATGAGGGCAAGGGAGGGTTTGTCCAAGGTGGCTAACCGGGAGGGCAGAGGGGGCCTGGCCTGCAGGAGAGGCAGACGCCACAGCCTGAGGCCTCCAAGCAGGGAGGTAGGCACCAAACACAAGAAGCTGGGAACAGTCAGCCGGGCTCGGGGATTTGAGGACAACACAATTTGGATGTGCTAGCTGATGTCTCACTTTCTCAGTGCCGGAGTTTGGAGGGTGGGAGAGCAGGGAAGGTTTGAGCCGCTGTCGCTGCGGGGAGCAAGCTTACGAGCAAACAGGACGGCCAGGCATAGCCGAGGTCCTGCTGAGGTCAGCAGCTGTGAACATGGCATGGCATCAACCTGCCACAGACTGCCAGTGCCTTTGGCTCCTAGCAGCCAGAGGCAGACACAGAGAAGCCAGGAAGGCACTGTGGAAGGAAGATGAGGGAGGAAGTTTGCGATGCTGGCAGGAGAATGGTGGGAAGGATGAGCTCCGAGCTGGACGTCAGTGGCGAAGGTGGAAAGGCACAGACGGGCAGTGAGGGCCACGAGCCTGCGGGCTCATGGAGCAGGTGCCAGGGCCTGGAGGAGTAACAGACGGAGAGGAGGTGGGGAGCAGAAAGAGGGAGATGGGTGGTTTCAGGGGTGACTCATTTTTGGATTCTTACCAGGACTGGGGTGTGGACATGGGAGGAGGGGAAGGAAAGAAAAATGAAGGAGGAAGCTAAGAGCTAAGCCATCCAGGCATTGAGGGGGCTGTTCATGCAAACTTCCAGACACCCTTGATTTCCACAGGACCCAGGGCTGAGAGAGAGTCTGTGACTGAGCCAGAGTCTTCCGTGACTGAGGGGAGTGAGTGTTGACCACAAGGAGGTAGGGCAGTGCGGCTGGAGGGCTGGGACTCACGGAGGGAGGGATCATTGAGGAGGGCAGAGGAGGACCTGTTGGGAAGCTGGTGTGGGCAGATGAAGACTGATAACCCCAGTGGGCCACTGCCAGAGGCCTCCCCTGGGCTGTAGGTGGGGTCCATGCACAGAGCTGGGCTTGGATAGGATGAGGAGGCACAGTGACTACTCGGAGTAGCCGGAGAGGTTCCTCACCGTAGATCAAAGTGATAGAGGGAACCATGAAAAGGTCAGGAGGGAGGAATGGGGGCGAGAAACGCCAAAGCATTCTGGGGGTAGAGAACAAAGAGTAAAAAGGACCAGCGAGGCTTCTACCTGTAGATGTGTCGGGGGAAGAGGACATATGTGTCATCCAGAACGTGGTATCTCAGGCAGCCTGCTGATCCAAGTCTGCCCTCCCCAGCTTCCCATAACTGGGCCTTCCCCTGCCTGTCACTTTCACTGGCTCCCCACTATCCAGTCAAATAAGAGCCATCTCCTCACACCAGTTCTCAGGACCCCGCCCGCCAGGCCTCCCTACCAATCTGGCCTTAATTCTCACAATTCCCTGCCCACCCTCCCAGCCTTTGTTCCTACTGCTTCTCTCATTTAGAAATGCCCCTAGAATGCGCTTCCACATCCTGCCACGCAGAGACTCCCATGAGTCTTTCTCCCAGAACCTCCCGATTCTCTGGCCAGACCACTGCACTTGCCTCAAAGCACCAGTTTCCGTACTGCCCCTCCGGGTGAATACCAAGCTGCCCTTTCTGGCCATCACTGACACAGGCTGGGTCCCCCAGGCCAGAAAGCCCGTCTCCCACCAGAATGGGCTGTACTCCCCAGCCCAATACCAGGGCCCCTGCCTCTGTGCAGAGGCCTCCCAGGCTCCCCACCTGTGAGCAACATGAGCCAGGGAAGCAGGAGGAGGGCAGCCATGTGGAGGGGCGTGTGGGCTCGCAGCAGGGCCGACAGTGCAGGTCCCAGCAGCACAGAGACGTGGAGCAGGACGCCGGCGGCATGAAGCAGCAGGCACAGGAAGGGCCGGTAGTTGCGGAAGCCCACGCAGCGGCCCAGCAGTCGGCAGTGGTGGTCCCGACGCAGGATGCAGACGCGGCAGGCAGAGCAGTGTCCACTGCGTGGCGGCACCTGGCTTTGGCACTGGTAGCAGTAACTGCAGGAAGGAACCACAGGGTCAGTTCCCCCAGCAGCTCAGGTGCCCCATGCTGTGCACAGGGCAGCCTTGGAGCACATCCTGAGGAAGCAGCAACAGCCATTCGCCCTGGCTAAGCCTCAATTTCTTTACAAGTAAATGCAGGATAAACAAGATGTCCCCGGTCCTTCTGGTTCTAGCACTACAGGTCTGAGGTCTCTTCCAGCCCTGACGTCCCCAATCCTGAGACCTCTCTCAAGCCACTGACATCCAGCAGCAAATCTCTCCCTTCCTCCACGGTCACCCCTTTGTCCAGGTCACCAGGAACTCTCTGGATTACTGCAATAGCCTCTCGACTGGTCTCTGATTCCATCTTTGCCCCTCCTCGTACAGTCTCACCCCAGCAACAAAACTGACCCTCCTCTGCTTAAAACTCTCCTGTGGTTCTCCAATTTATTTCTAGTAAAAAGCAAAGCCTTCAGTGTCCTACAACATCCTTCCATCTGTGACATCTCTTCCCCTCTCTTACTCCACTACAGCCACACTGGCCTTCTTGCTGTTCTGGGAACATACATGCTAGGCACACAACTGAGTCAGAGCCTTTGCACCACTAGTTCCCTCTGCCTGGACCACCCTTCCCTCAGATTCCCACATGGCTAACCCCCGCCACGCCCTCCAAGTTTTTTGCTCAAATGCCTCCTTCTCTATGAGGTCTATCTTGACCATGTATTTATTTATATTATTTTAAAAATTAATTCTAAAAAAATTTCAGAGACAGAGTCTTGCTACATTACCGAGGCTGGAGTGTAGTGGCTGTTCACAGGTGTGATCATAGCACACTACAGCCTCAGCTTCTCGGGTAGCTGGGACTACAGGCGAAAGCCTGTGCCTGGCATAAAATGTGTGTGTAGAGCCTTACTTGGTGTAATTTTTATTTTCTAATTATAAATTGACAAATTCCAGTTGTAGATACTTATGGGATACCAAGTGATGTCATGATTTATCAGTACAACTTGGAATAAATCAAGCTAATTAGGATAGCCATTACCTCAAACACTCATATTTTTGTGATGAGAATTTACCACCTATTTATTTATGTATTTATGTATTTATTTATTTGAGACGGAGTCTTGCTCTGTCACCCAGGCTGGAGTGCAGTGGCTGGACCTCAGCTCATTTGCAACCTCTGCCTCCCAGGTTCAAACAATTCTCTTACCTCAGCCTCCCGAGTAGCTGGGATTACAGGCATGCGTCACCACGCTCGGCTAATTTTTTTGTATTTTTAGTAGAGACAGGGTTTCACCACGTTGGCTAGGCTGGTAAACTTCTGACCTTAAGTGATCTGCCGGCCTCGGCCTCCCAAAGTGCTGGGATTACAGGCGTGAGCCAACGCGCCGGGCCTAACCACCTATTTAATACTGAAACTTGCAACCCCTTTACCCTGCTCTACTTCTTGTTTCCAAACTACTCTCACCTTCTAGCTTCTATATGATTTGCTTACTTACTATTCCTCTAGTTTCTCATCTGCCCCCCTCAAATTAGCTCCGTATCAGGAATCTGTTCTATTGTACCCTTCGTCCCTGTAACAATACCTTGTACCTAGTAGGTGCCCGATAAGTATTTGTGAGTGAATAACACTCAATTATAGCTCTTCCATCCCAGGTTGTAAAAAAATTTCTGGCTCTAACAACCTGAATCCTAATGTAACCCGCTTCTACCATCTCAGGTCTTGGGGCCCCTCCCCACTGTCCAAGGCGCCCACTTCTCCCCCCGGATCCCGCACCCCACTCACGCCCAGCCCTGGCCCAGACCGCGGCCGGCCAGCATCACGCCCCGGATGCTGGGATCCGAGCGCAGGAAGAGCCCCACGTTGCCCAGCAGATTGAGCAGCTGGAAGGCGGCCAGCGCCAGCTGCAAGGCCCGGGCCAAGGGTCCCAGCGGGGGCGGACCGGGACCGAGCACCAGCACGTAAGTCAGCTCCAGGCCCACGGCCGCGGCCCACAGCGCGGTGAGCACGAGAGGCAGCCGCGCGGGAGCCCCATCCGCGCTCCCAGCCGCCCAGGGCTGCCCCATGGCCTGGACACTCAGCTGTCGGAGCCGGAGGGCTAGGCCGCTTCCGTATTGGGGCGGAGATAGCGACAGACGGACGTCTACCACGGCCAATAGAAGCTCGGAAGGGGTGAAGCGAGCGCTCAGACTCTAAGGGAACGGCCGGCCGACGCGGCGAGTTGATTGGACGGACGGACCAGCCGTGGGGCGCTTGGAATCCCGCGGCGCTGAAGCCCGGATGACATCGCGGCGCGATTGACCCGCCCACCCTGGAGGCCCCCCTCCTCCCGCCGGAGCCCCGCCCGCTGGCGGCGGGGCCAGGAGTGCCCGGGAGATTGAGTTGCAGCCGGGGTAGTGTCGGGGTTTCCCGGCTCAGCACATTCTCCCCTACTCCCCCTAGCCGCCCCGATATTAATAGCCCTGCTGCAGCCCATCCAGCTGGCTCAGAGCCGTTCCCCATGCCCAGGTGTCTCCCTTCATCACCCCAGAAAACATGCAAAACAGCTCGGCGCCTCTGTGTTCCTGACTGTGAAGTGGGGATAGGGCTCCGTGTCCCACCAGCGAGGTGCTGGAAGGGCTCATGAGGAGCTCGAGGGCAGCCTCTAGGGCGGCCCGCGGTGACTATTATTATCGGCCTTTCTATTGTGGAGAGGAGGAAACAGACTCAGAGAGGTCCCGTGGATTTCCCAAGGTCACACAGCGCCCCAGTAGCGGAGCGGGAATGCAAACCCAGGATCTCCTGCCGCGAGATCCACCCCGGCTCCCCCGAGTTCTGCAGTCTCCGGCTCCAGGACAACCCCTTGCCAGGTCCAACCCGAGCTCCTTCACCCCCATCCGGCCCCACCCTCCTCCCCCATATTTAGTGCGAATTCGATCTGGGGCTGGGCTGGGCCCTACTTAACCGGGCCCGGGTGTCCGAGAGCGCGCCGAGCGGAGCGAAGCCCGGAGTCCGAGCGAGATGATGATGGTTATGCAGCCGGAGGGTCTGGGGGCCCGGGAGGGGCCCTTCGCGGGCGGCGGCGGGGGCGGCGAGTACATGGAACAGGAAGAGGACTGGGACCGCGACCTGCTGCTGGACCCGGCCTGGGAGAAGCAGCAGCGGAAAGTGAGTGCTCGCCCATTTCCTGACCGCAAAACCGAGGCCTGAGAGGCCGGGCGGTTTATCCTGGGCATCTCAGCAGGGCAGGGGCAGAGCTTGTCTTTAACCTAGAGTGCTAATCCGCAGCCCAGGCTCTGCCCATCAGCTGCTTGCTGTCCCCAGGGCTGGAGGAGAGGGCTGGGAGACCTCAAGAGGGGTTTAAAATGACAAGAGAGTTTCTGGGGTCCCCACCCCACCAGGATTCAGTCCCCTGGACCCACTGCCCCACTTCTGCTGGTGAAAACGGGCTGCGCAAAGCCCAGGAGATCCAAGTTAGGGGGTTCAGGAAGAAGAATCTTTCTCCCACCACTCTCTAGTTAAATATTCCCAGACCCCACGCTGAGGGCTTGCAGCTAGGCAACTAGTGGACTTGGGAGTGTGGGGGTGGTGAGAAGGGTCCTCTCAGACCCCACCCCACCTCGTCTCCAGGGTGGGGTCCATTTAACAACTGTATCTCATTTAACAACTGAAGAAACTGAAGCCCAGAAAGGAGCACAGACAGGCCCCAAATCACAGACTGTCAGACATCAGGACCTCCGCAACCTAAGGATCTTTACCCCTTTCCCCACCCCCATTCTTTTTCAAGATACGCCAGGCATGGGGCCCTGAGTCTGCTGAAAAGGCCATAGGTCGAGGAGGAGGGGAGACCTGGGTCCCCTTACGCAGTAACCTGACTCTCCAGCCAGATGGACACGTAGTGCTGAGGCAGCACCTCGGGGGCGCTGGAGAGGGGCACAGGGGCAGCTGCTGCCCAGGCCCAGCCCATCAGGCACTCAGGGCCCCTCCCTGCCTGAGTTATTTTCACTCCCAGACTTTCCCAAGTAGAGGGGGCAGGACACCTGGGTTCCCAAAGAGAAAATGATCTGGGCCAGAGGGAGAAAACTTTGGGGAGTGGCAGGCCAGTAACCAGGAGGGCACCATAAGGCCACTGGACCCTGCTCAGTGTGTGCCAACACTGTATGACTCCAGGAAAGGGCAGGGTACTCAGGTACTCAGTGGAATTTGCAGGATCTGAGAATCCTAGAATTTAGAATCAGAGCACTTCCACTGGGTTAGATGGCAGGAGATGACTCCAAGGGCCAAGAGGCTCCGCTGAGTCGGCTGGGGTGCCCTGGGTGACAGGCTTCCACTTAGGCTCCCCCTGCACCTGTCTCCAAGCACAGCTGCAGTCCCAGGTTCGGCAATTTCCCAGTGATGTCATCCCTGTCCTTGGCTCCAGCTGCTACCTATTCTGCAACATCTCCTATCCCTACCGCCACCCACCCGGGCCTCTCCCACATCCAGGTCCGCATGCCCCTCATATGACATGTGCCAGTCTGTAACTTGTCTTTGTCACCTAACAAATTATCAGGAACATCTGTTCATCTCAACCTGCAGTCACCATCTCATCCACTCATTCAACGGCTACACAGCATACAGGCTCTGAAAATCAATCAGCATCTCTTGTAGTTGGACACTTGGCTCATTTCTTTCTTGTCCAGCATTGTTTATTGCAAGGTGGTAATAAACATCCTCGTGCTCAGCTTTAGCCCTGACGCCTCCCTGTTCCTCTGTGCTCCCTTCCTCCCCAGTGACTCCTCCATCCAAGGGCTTCCTTCATACAGTCTTAGAGCAGCACACTGCCTTGGCCCACGTGATGTCTTACTATGTGCCAGTACTGTTTTAAGTGCTGGGATTTGGCAGCAGACAAAATAAAGCCCCTGCCATGGGAGCTTACATTCCAACATTTCTGTCTCATCCATCCGATCCTGCCTTGTCCCCCTCACTGACACCCTTCCTCTCTTGCCCTGGTCCCAGTGACTGCCTCCTCATTTCTCCCTTTTGCCGTGCCAAGCCATTCATCTCCACTCTGCAACCAGCATGGACAGTTCTGCCCACCTCCCTCCTGCCTGACGCTTCCCTGACTCCCTGTTGCCCTCTGGATCAAATTTTAACTCCCCAGCTTAGCACCCAAGATCGCGCATGACCTGGCCCCTGCTGCCTCTCCGGCCCGCCTCTCACCACTTATACCCCAACAACCCCAGCTCCATTCCAGCAGTGCCCAGATCTTTGTAGTCCAACAAACATAGCAACTGTTTCTCACAGCCAGCGAGCACTTGCCCGCATGATTGCCCCTGCCTGAAATGCCCTTGCCTGCCCTTCCCTTCCTGAATAATTCCTGCCCATCACAACTCTGATCAAATACTTGCCTTCCCCAAGAGGCCCCCACCCTGATCCAACTTCCCTCCCATAAACTCCTTGGCAACCTTTTACAGCGCTTCTCAGACCAACGTGACTCTTGGATGGGCTATGAGCTCCCTTAGGGCAGGAAAGACTCTCATTGAGTCTTTGTGGTATGGGGATGCTCTGAATCCAAGAATCCTGCCAGGTTGGAAGAAGAAAGACCTAAGGTATCATAGATTCTGATCCTTTAATTACACAAATGGGGAGACCAAGCCCCAAAGAGGGAAAGGGGCTGACCCTGGATTACAGAGCATGAGTGGCTCAGTTGGACTTGGAGCCCACCCTGACTCTACCAGGGAGTCTATGGAAAGGCAGAATTCAGGACCCGAAGGGCGGCAGGTTGGCAGAAACTTGTGTACCAAGTGTCATGTCACCCCTACCCCCAACAGACACACAGCCCTGTACCATCCTCCCATCTCAGATGGAGGCTGAGGCTGAGGCTGACTCTTGGGGAAGGGGTGGGCAGTCACCCCAGAAATGAGATCAGACCAGATGTGGTGGCTGATGCCTGTAATCCCAACACTTTGGGAAGCCAAGGCAGGAGGATCACTTGAGCCCAGGAGCTTGAGACAAACCTGAACAACATAGTAAGACCCTGTCTCTCTCTAAGAAAACAAAATGAGATCAGGTTGGGCCTGAGTGCCAGCTGACGCTCCAACAGCCCACAGAGTCCTTGCACACTTAGGGTCTACTCAGAGGCCAATTTACAACAACCCTAGAAGGTCAGAACTGATAAAAATAGAAACACAGAGACAGTCCCTTAGGCAAAACCCTGAGGGCCAGATGTGCTTCAGTCCAGGAGTTTTCAGATTTCAGAAAGGCAATATCACCCTGCACTGGCTCCTATAGTTCAAAACCTCAGAGGGCCCCACACTTTGAATGGGTTGACATTTTCTAAGGGTCCTCCCATGTTTAAGACCCCCAAGGCTAGAGTGCCGGTGGCCGGATGCCCCAAGTCTCAACTGGGACCTGGATGGGTCCCAGACCCCATTTCTCCCCTCTCAGGAAAACTAAAGCTCAGAGAGGCAAAGGGACTGGCCCAGGATGCACAGCAAGTCAGTGGCTAAGCCAAGCTGAGATTTGAATCCAGAAATACAAGGCTCTGAGACCTACCCTGACTGAGGAGACAGGACTGTGCCCCACATCCCCCAGAGCCGATTGTAGGGTCTGAGTGCTGTCCTCTGCCCCCAGACCTTCACTGCCTGGTGCAACTCACACCTGCGCAAAGCGGGCACCCAGATTGAGAACATCGAGGACGATTTCCGCAATGGCCTCAAACTCATGCTGCTCCTGGAGGTCATTTCAGGTAAGGATGTCAAATCAGTGCACCTGAGCCCCAGGACCCAGGAACATCTGGACAGCAGGGGGAATGGGGGGCAGAGTGTTGGACAGGACTTGGTGGAGAGGGGAGAGTTTGTGGACAATGGCTTCTGCTGCCTCTCATGACCTTTGGCCCTTGGCCTCTCCTCTTATACCCAGGAGAGAGGCTGCCCAGGCCAGATAAAGGCAAGATGCGCTTCCACAAAATCGCCAACGTTAACAAGGCCCTGGACTTCATTGCCAGCAAGGGGGTTAAGCTGGTATCTATTGGTGCTGAAGGTGAGGAGGTGGCAGGAAGGGTCCTGGGCAGGGCGCGGGGGCCTCTCTTGACGTCAGCAAATCACCTCTGTGGGCCTCAGTTTCTTCATCTCATCAATGGGAATAATCCCTGCCTTGCAAGAGAGCCTGTAAAGAGCCAATTTACCAGCCAGGCACAGTGGCTTCCGCCTGTAATCTCAGCATTTTGGGAGGCTGAGGTGGGTGGACTGCTTGAGGCTAAGAGTTTGAGACCAGCCTGGCCAACATGGCAAAACCCCATCCCTACTAAAAATACAAAAATCAACTGGTGGTGGCTCACACCTGTAATCCCAGCTACTTGGGAGACTGAGGCACAAGAATCGAATGAACCTGGGAGGCTGAGGTTGCAGTGAGCCAAGATCGCGCCACTGCACCCCAGCCTGGGTGACAGAGCAAGAGACTCCATCTGAAAAAAAAAAAAAAAAAAAAGAGCCGGCCAGGTGTGGTGGCTCACACCTGTAATCCCAGCACTTTGGGAGGCGAAGGTGTGGGGCTCACAAGGTCAGGAGATCGAGACCATCCTGGCCTACGTGGTGAAACCCTGTCTCTACTCAAAATACAAAAATTAGCTGGGTGTGGCAGCACGTGACTGTAATCCCAGCTACTCGGGAGGCTAAGGCAGGAGAATCGCTTGAACTCGGTAGGCAGAGGTTGCAGTGAGTCGAGATCCTGCCACTGCACTCCAGCCTGGCAACAGAGCTAGACTCCATCTAAAAAAAAAAAAAAGCCAAAGTGCCAGCACAGCCCCTGAACTCTAGTAAGAGTTCAGTGAAATAATTTCTAAATAACAAGCAAGGCATGGTAGCACGTGCCTGTAGTCTTAGTTACTTGGGAGACTGAGGCGGGAGGATTGTTTGAGCCCAGAAGTTGGAGATCAGCCTAGGCAACGTAGCAGAACTCCATCTTGGCCAGGCACAGTGGTTCACGCCTGTAATCTCAGCACTTTGGGAGGCCAAGGCAAGTGGATCACCCTGAGGTCAGGAGTTCGAGACCATCCTGGCCACTATGGTGAAAGCCTGTCTGTACTAAAAACACAAAAATTTGCTGGGCATGGGCCAGGTGCGGTGGCTCACACCTGTAATCCCAGCACTTTGGGAGGCCAAGGCGGGCGGATCACGAGGTCAGGAGTTCAAGACCATCCTGGATAACATGGTGAAACCCTGTCTCCACTAAAAATACAAAAAATTAACTGGTCATGGTGGCGGGCGCCTGTAATCCCAGCTACTCGGGAGACTGAGGCAGGAGAATGGTGTGAACCTGGGAGGCGGAGCTTGCAGTGAGCCGAGATCACGCCACTGCACTCCAGCCTGGGCGACAGCAAGACTCCATCTCAAAAAAAAAAAAAAAATTGCTGGGCATGGTGGGGCACACCTGTAATCCCAGCTATTTGGGAGGCTGAGGCAGGAGAATCCCTTGAACCTGGGAGGCAGAGGTTGCAGTGAGCCAAGATCGTGCCATTGCGCTCCAGCCTGGATGACGAGAGAGACTCTGTCACACACACACACACACACACACACACGCACCCCCCCACACACACACAGAGAAAACTCCATCTCAAAAAATTCCCCAAACCAACCAACTAAACAAAAAGATAGATGTGGGCCAGGGGTGATAGCTTATGCCTGTAACCCCAGTACTTTGGGAGGCCATGGCAAGCAGATCACAAGGTCAGGAGTTCGAGATCAGCCTGGCCAATACAGTGAAACCCATCTCTACTAAAAATACAAAAATTAGCTGAGCCTGGTGACATGCACCTGTAGTCCCAGCTACTCAGGAGGCTGAGGCAGAAGAACTGCTTGAACCTGGGAGGCAGAGCTTGCAGTAAGTCGAGATTACACCACTGCACTCCAGCCTGGGTGACAGAGCAAGACTCTGTCACCCCTCAAAAAATAGAGGCAGCTGGGTGCAGTGGTTCACGCCTGTAATCCCAGCACTTTGGGAGGCTGAGGTGGTAGATCATTTGAGGTCAGGAGTTCGAGACCAGTCGAGCTGACATGGCAAAACCCCATCTCTACTAAAAATACGAAACAATTAACCAGGTTTGGTGGTGCACGCCTGTAGTCCCAGCTACTAGGGAGGCCAAGGAAGGAGAATCGCTTGAACCCAGGAGGCGGAGGTTGCAGTGAGCCGAGATCGCACCACTGCACTCCAGTCGAGGCAAAGAGGGAGAATCCATCTCAGAAAATAATAATAAAGAAAAGAAAAGAGAAAGAGATGGTTACTGAGTACCTGCAAGGTGCTCACCTACTAGGTACCAGCCCTGAAATGTGAGACAAGGGCTAGAGGACTGATCAGATGGGAAGGTGAGCGGAGGCCAGATAGCACAGACCTTGAATGTCAGGCAAATGTGTTCCCTGACCCCCGCCCTGCAGAGATCGTCGATGGGAACCTGAAGATGACCCTGGGCATGATCTGGACCATCATCCTTCGCTTCGCCATCCAGGACATCTCTGTGGAAGGTGAGCAATGGGAAAGGAGGTTGGGGCCAGGTGCAGTGGCTGGGGCCTGTAATCCCCACACTTTGGGAGGCCGAGGTGGGCAGACCACTTGAAGGATCGCCCAGGAGTTCAAGACCAGCCTGGACAACATGGTGAAACCCCATCTCTACAAAAAATACAAAAAAAAAAAAAAAAAAAAAAAAGCTGGCTATGGTGGCATGTGCCTATAGTCCCAGATACTAGGGAGGCTGAGGTAGGAGGATCGCTTGAGCCTGGGAGGTTGAGGCTGTGGTGAGCCATGATCGTGTCACTGCACTCCAGTTGGATGACACAGCAAGACCCTGTCTCCAAAAAAAAAAGTAGGGTGAGAGGGCTGACCTGGACCCCTTCGCAATGAATTCTCCCACCTCCTCCCCACTCAGAAACTTCAGCCAAGGAAGGCTTGCTTCTGTGGTGCCAGAGGAAGACAGCACCGTACCGCAACGTCAACGTGCAGAATTTCCACACCAGGTCTGTCAGCTGGTTACCGAATGTGTCTGGGCCTCTGTGGGGGCACTGGGCATAGAAAGGAGCCCTCCCTGGTCAGTGAAGGGCACTGAGCTGGTCCCTGTCACAAGCCACAGGGTAGGAAAAGGTCACAGCACAGTTCCTGGAACAGTGTCTGAAAAGAGGGCTCGGTAACTGCTGAGTGGAATGGAATTGAATCCAAGAAGGTTCCAGTAACTCCTGGAGGAGGGAGTGTTTGAGACTTCCCTGGAAGGCCATTCCAGCCAGAGGGAAGCTGGAGGCCAAAAACATCTAGAGACTGGTTGGGCCTAAACATGGGTGTGTGACAGAATCATGATGAGCTAGCAGGAGATGGTCCAGATATGGTCATGAAGGACCTCAAACGCCAAGCTAAGGGGTTTGTGCTTTACTCCAATTTACAGATGAGGCTATCCTTCTAGGGGGTGCTCCTGGGCCGAGGGGAGAATGGGGCCCCAGCTTGAATCCAGGCCTGACCCTCCTCTTCTCTCTGTTCAGCTGGAAGGATGGCCTGGCCCTCTGTGCCCTCATCCACCGACACCGCCCCGACCTCATCGACTACGCCAAACTGCGAAAGGTAGAGACCCCCAGCACCCCCACCCACGGCCTCTGCCTGCAGCTGACCTTTCACCCTCCTCCCTCACACCCATCTAGGATGACCCCATCGGCAACCTGAACACTGCCTTCGAGGTGGCAGAGAAGTACCTGGACATCCCCAAGATGTTGGATGCAGAAGGTGAGAGTGAGCTAGCCCGGGGGAGGACCCCACATTCTCACCACTGGGCCTGGTGCACCCTCCACACCTTTGCATGGCCCTTTCCTCCTCCTGGGATGCTCCGACTGCCCCCACCCCACTTCCTGGTCACAGTCCCCCTTCTCCAGGAGTCCTCTATCTTGTCCCCTGCCCCATCCCCTGAAGAGGACCAGCCTCTCCCACCTCTCCCCTATGTAATGGCCCTACCTTCTGCCTCATATCCCGGTTACCTGGGTTACCTGGGATAACATTGGTCCCCCAAGACTGGCAGCTCCCTTGGGGCATGTCCTGCCTGTGGTCCCCATGCCTAGGCAAGGCAACGGTCAACTGAAGCAGCAAACACTTTATGAGCATCTACTTTGCATGATGCCCGGGCTGTGTGGGCACTGCTGGAGAATTTTTTCTTGCCCTGAGGAGCTGTGGACTTGGGGGAAAGACAGACAGACAGAGGGAGGTATAGGATAGTTCAAGGCACGAGGCAGCGTGGACCAGTCCCTCACGAGGGCCATGGTGGCTGGTCAGTCACACTTACCCACCCACTCCTCACAGTTTGGTCACCCCAAGGTGGGGAGGGGGGGAAGTTGCTGAGCCCTGGGGTAAGGAGAGAGGGCTTCAAGGAAGAGAAGGCGCTGGGCTTGGGTGACTGGCTGCTGGTGGCCATGACTAGATGCTTCCAGCCCTGCCACCCAGAGGGAGTTCTCTCCCTGGGGAGGGACCCCTGACTTTGGCCAGTAGACACCGTACTGTCCTGCCCTAGACATTGTGAACACCCCAAAGCCGGATGAGAAGGCCATCATGACCTATGTGTCCTGCTTCTACCATGCCTTTGCCGGGGCTGAGCAGGTAAGGTGGCCCAACTGCTACTGCCTGGGCTTGTGGACCCAAGGGCCCAACCTTGGCTGCAGCCCAACATTGGAGGCGCCAGACCACGCAGGTGGGAGTGCCACTGTCCCAGCTGCACACACTCAGTCCTCAGCAAGACCAGAGGACCCTGGTTTGGAAACCCCCTGCCTACCTAAGAGCCGTGCTCCCCCCATCCCTTTCTCTATTTGCAGGGGCTCCATTTTTTGTTTGTTTTTTGAGACAGGGTCTCACTCTGTCACCCAGGCTGGAGTGAAGTGGCATGATCACAGCTTGTTGCTGCCTTGACCTCAGCCTCCTGCCTCAGCCTTCCCAGTAGCTGGGACTATAGGCACATGCTACCACACCTGGCTAATTTTTGTATTTTTTGTAGAGATGGTGTTTCATTATGTTGCCCAGGCTGGTCTCAAACTCCTGGACTCAAGTAACTTACCCACCTCAGCCTCCCAAAGTGTTGGGATTTACAGGCATGAGCCACCACGCCCAGCTGGGGGCTCTGTTTTTTAAGGGCTTTACAGAGGCAGCTTGCTTTAATGCCAACCCTCTACCAACTACCCCCATAGGCAGAGACAGCTGCCAACAGGATCTGCAAGGTGCTGGCGGTGAACCAGGAAAACGAGAAGCTGATGGAGGAGTATGAGAAGCTTGCCAGTGAGGTGAGGCTGGGCTCCCACTGTGCTCTGCCCATCCCGGCCCTACTGACTCTCCCAACCCTGTTAACCCCAAGCGTGGGCCGGCAGAGCCTCCCTCTGCTCAGAGTAGCCCTGGCTTCCTCCAAGCCTCCTCCTGTCCATCTCCACCCAGCACTTGCCCTTCTGCCAACCCAAGCTCCTGGTCAGTCATTGATTGACTCATCATTCATCCATTTACTCCTGCATTGATCCATTCACTCGTATTTAGGTAGTCACATGGCCCTTTGCTCTGTGCCAACCTATACTAGCCCCTGGACTCAGAAATCAGCCATCCGACTCCTTCTCTGACTCATGGGGACTACCCCATTCTGCCTTCATATTTGTCAAAGTCACCCCCACCTACCCTCTGGCCACAGCCTGGGTGTGGGTGGAGAGGGGCGGGTGAGCCGGGCAGGTCAGCTCAGAGCTCTCTGCCTTGCCCCTGCCTGGCCCTGTCAGCTGCTGGAGTGGATCCGCCGCACCGTCCCATGGCTGGAGAACCGTGTGGGTGAGCCCAGCATGAGTGCCATGCAGCGCAAGCTGGAGGACTTTCGGGACTACCGGCGTCTGCACAAGCCGCCCCGCGTTCAAGAAAAGTGCCAGCTGGAGATCAACTTCAACACACTGCAGACCAAGTTGCGGCTCAGCCACCGGCCTGCCTTCATGCCCTCCGAGGGCAAGCTGGTCTCGGTGAGCTCTACACACATTCCCTGGGTGAACTTGGGGTCCGTATCCCCATCTGTACAACGGGCAAACCGTGATGGAGGGCACCCCTGCCTGCTCCACAGGACATCGCCAACGCCTGGCGGGGGCTGGAGCAGGTGGAAAAGGGCTATGAGGACTGGCTGCTCTCGGAGATCCGACGCCTGCAGCGACTCCAGCACCTGGCCGAGAAGTTCCGGCAGAAGGCCTCCCTGCACGAAGCCTGGACCCGGGGTAGGTACACCTACCTCACGGGGCTGGACTGTCTCCTGGGGTGGAGATTGGTGTGCAGGGGTGAGAGGGGAGGTTCTTGGCAAAATGCACAGGACAAGGGTAGGTGCTCTGCAGGGAAGCCGGAGACTGGATTTCTAATCCCACCCTGACTTGCTGTGGTGCAACCTGGGCCTCTCTTTGGGCCACTGCCCCTCTGTGGGCCAAAGTTTGTTTTGTTTTTTGAGACAGAGTCTTGCTGTATTCCCCAGGCTAGTAAAATCTCGGCTCACTACAATCTCTGCCTCCTGGGATCAAGCGATCCTCCTGCTTCAGCCTCCCAAGGAGCTGGGACCACAGGTGTGCGCCACCATGCCAGGCTAACTTTTTGTATTTTTTGTATAGATGGGTTCTCACTTTGTTGCCCAGGCTGATCTCAAACTCCTAGG
The DNA here is from genome assembly GCF_002776525.5 of Piliocolobus tephrosceles. Classification (NCBI taxonomy): domain Eukaryota; kingdom Metazoa; phylum Chordata; class Mammalia; order Primates; family Cercopithecidae; genus Piliocolobus; species Piliocolobus tephrosceles. Next base: position 7,567,729 of record NC_045446.1, on the reverse strand, counting down.
CTCAAGCAATCCACCCACCTCAGCCTCCCAAAGTGCTGGGATTACAGGCATGAGCCACCACACACCCGGGTGTTTATCTGTAAACTCAGCCTTCCCCCTCACCCCCCAGCCCTGCTCTGGTCTTCTGTAGGTCTGCTCTATTAAGTCATCATTTAGCATTTTATTTTATATGTATCTGGTGTACAAAGGTGAGTCCATTCCTCACCCTAACATCACTTATGTCATACTCAAAGTATCCTGACGCTAAAATATTACACGAGGCAAATGTATTACTCTGGATAGAAACATCCATTTGGTGTTCTGTCGAGGATTTTAGTGATGAACAAAGGAGGCCGGTTCAGGGGCTCATGGGGGTTACATACAGAATCGTTGAGAGCTATTTTAAGGTCAAATTATGCCAAAACTGTACCAAAGGCCTCTTGGTCATAGCTTGCTCAAAGGATGCTGATGTAGTTTACGGATCACACCACGGAAGAGGAGTTTCATCTACGTTATTACACCGACGCCGCAGAGCAAACCCCTAGGAAGGGCTAGGCCGGTGTGATCGCCACCTTAGCAGATGAGGCTTCGTGGTCACAGAACCCGGCCCGCACCCCTGCCCCTGCTGCCACTGGGTGACCGGAGCCGGCCTCTCTTCGAGCAGGGAAGGAGGAGATGCTGAGCCAGCGCGACTACGATTCGGCTTCGCTACAGGAGGTGCGGGCGATGCTGCGGCGCCACGAGGCCTTTGAGAGCGACCTGGCGGCGCACCAGGACCGCGTGGAGCACATTGCCGCGCTGGCCCAGGAGCTCAAGTAGGCGGGGCCTCGCGGGGCCCGCCCCCAACACCTCCTGGCCCCGCCCCTGGCGGCGAGTCCCGCCCTGATCCCCATTGCCCTCCTCAAGACCCCAGGCTCTCCCGGGTTCTTCTGTAACCCCGCCACCGTGGTACCCAGGTCCCATTCGCTCCGCCCCCTCCTGGAACCCCACCCCCATCTCCGGACCCCGCTCTGCTGCCACCACTCTTTCCACTAGGGCTTGACTTGTCCCACTCGTGGCCTGCCCTCTAACCTGCCCGCTCTCTTCACCCAGCTTACTGCCCCAAACCTTCCCCATCAGCTTTGGCCTGGCCACCCCCTCCCATGAACCCGCTCCTCCACCCAAGCACCTCCATGGACTGCAGCTAAGGATGCCCGGGCGCCCACCTACACAGAGGGATGCGCGGGGACCGCCCCCTCTTGGAAAGCACCCAGCTTTACCCAGCACCAGCCCTGGCTCCCGCACACCTTCACCCCCACCCGGGGCGCGGGTTCCAGCCCCGGGAGTGCAGTTAGGACATCTGGGCTGGGGCTGGCCCCACACTCGCCCTACTTCTTGCTCCCAGTGAGCTGGACTACCATGAGGCGGCCTCAGTGAACAGCCGCTGCCAGGCCATCTGCGATCAGTGGGACAACCTGGGCACCCTGACCCAGAAGAGGCGGGATGCACTAGAGGTGGGGCTGGGGGCCGGGCAGCTGGGGGTGGGTAGGTGGGTGAGGCCAGGTCTGCTGGGCATGCTGCTGACCCACTATGCCCCCCACCCCTAGCGGATGGAGAAGCTCCTGGAGACCATCGACCAGCTGCAACTGGAGTTTGCCCGGCGGGCCGCACCCTTCAACAACTGGCTGGACGGTGCCGTGGAGGACCTGCAGGATGTGTGGCTGGTACACTCTGTGGAGGAGACCCAGGTGGGTGCCAGGGTTGCAGGGGATGGATGGGATGACAGGGAAGCTGGCGCCAAATTCTGCCAGCCACAACTTTAGGCTCCTGGGGCGAAGGGATGGGAGGAAAACCCCAGTTCCCGAGTGCTGGGCTGGAAGACAGGAGGCTGGGGTTCTTGTGTCAGGACTTCTCAGGACCGCTGGGTGGCCCGGGGCACACTGCTGCCCTTTCTGTTGCCTATGGTAAGTGGGGGACACCAGTTGACTCTTCCTGTCACCCCCAGAGCTTGCTGACAGCGCATGATCAGTTCAAGGCAACGTTGCCTGAGGCTGACCGAGAGCGAGGCGCCATCATGGGCATCCAGGGTGAGATCCAGAAGATCTGCCAGACGTACGGGCTGCGGCCCTGCTCCACCAATCCCTACATCACCCTGAGCCCGCAGGACATCAACACCAAGTGGGATATGGTCAGTGCCACCTGCAGCCTTCCTCCCACCCACTCCTGCATACTATGACCACCCTGAAACCTCGGGTGGCCCAAGATATGGAGAATAAAGTCCATCTTCAGATCTGGGGTCTGCCAGACTCCGCGTGGGACTGGATAAATCACCTTGTCTGTCTTGGACTCATCTGTATATGATGAGCCATAACAGCAGCATTCTCCTGTCAGGACTGATGTGAAGTAGAATTAAGCCTTATGTGTGGACATCTTTTATAAATCCACCCGTATTAGTTATAAATGATGCCATCAGCCCCATTTTGCAGATGAGAAAACTGAAGCCCACAAGGGTTAGTGACTTGCCCAGGAGCTTTCTTGCATATCCCAGACAAGTTTTGGCTCAAAGCAACAGGGGCTGAGGTTTGAGGGGCTGGAGCCCATTTCCCCTAAAGCCATTTCCCAGCCCCCAGAGCTGGCTCTGGCAAAACCACCCTCCTCTCAGGTCCGAAAGCTGGTGCCTAGCCGTGATCAGACACTGCAGGAGGAGCTGGCACGGCAGCAGGTAAACGAGAGGCTCCGGCGACAGTTTGCGGCCCAGGCCAATGCCGTTGGACCCTGGATCCAGGCGAAGGTGGAGGTAAGGGCTGGGATAGTGGGTCCAACCTGGGGGGGTGCGGCTAGGGCTGGGCCACAGGGAGTTGGGAGCCCTCATGCTGCCTGGGAACCCCTGCAGGAAGTCGGGCGGCTGGCAGCGGGGCTAGCCGGCTCTCTGGAGGAGCAGATGGCTGGGCTACGGCAGCAGGAGCAGAACATTATCAACTACAAGACTAACATTGACCGGCTAGAGGGTGACCACCAGCTGCTGCAGGAGAGCCTGGTGTTCGACAATAAGCACACCGTCTACAGCATGGAGGTGGGATCACAAACTCTCAGGAGAGAAGGGAGGCAGCGCTGGCTGAGGAGGCCCAGGGAGACCACAGCTGGACAGAGCATGCGTGTCCCAGCAGGGTCCCCAGTTCAGCCAGGTCCCTTAAGACCCAGCGATGGAAAGTGACCCTTCCAGAGTCACAAAGCAGTCCAAACCCAGGCCAGGATTGGCCATAGCTGGTTATCAAGATAGGAAGGACTGCTGGGGGGTTACTCAGTGGAGCCTCCAGATGGGGATGGAGGCCCAGCGAGGGGGAGGACTTGCCCAGGGTCAGTGGACTGGATGTGGAGCTAGAGCCAGTGGCCAGGCACTGGCCACCCACTGACAGTGACCTGTCCCCGACTGCCAGCACATCCGCGTGGGCTGGGAGCAGCTGCTCACCTCTATCGCCCGCACCATCAATGAAGTGGAGAACCAGGTACTGACCCGAGATGCCAAGGGGCTGAGCCAGGAGCAGCTCAACGAGTTCCGAGCATCCTTCAACCACTTTGACCGGGTCAGCAGGGGCCTGGCCCTGTGGGGTAAGACACTTGGGGGCTGGTGGAGGCTGGAGACCAAGCCTGATATCCACACACCCCCTACAGAAGAGGAACGGGATGATGGAGCCTGATGACTTCCGAGCTTGCCTCATTTCCATGGGCTATGACTTGGTGAGTGCCCCCCAGCCCCTTCCCAGGAGTCCCAAAGTACCCCCTCCTCTGTGCTGATCACCTACTGTGCGCCTCCCATCTTCACATACACCACCATCCCCTGCATCTTCATCACATCCACACAGGGGCTAGCAAGGCTCAGGGAGGTAAACTCACTTGGACCCAGTTCTGTGTGGACCCAAAGTCTGAGCTTGCAACATTTTTACCTGTAGGGAAACAGCACTACAGAAACGGGTATGGCCCTGGAAAAAAAATCAGGACCAGGGAGCAAATCTGCTTCCTGCTATAGGTAGGATGCAGATTTCAGTCTACCATAAAGGACGTCCTACAACCAGGACTAAGGTCTCTGGAGGAAGGGAACACCCTTGTTACTGGGACTCTGCTAGCCAAGGCTGGACAGTACCCAGGAGGGGACATCCGGACCCCTCCTGGCTTTAGTGCTCATGGGCATAGTGCCTGGCCCCTATCTCTGCAGGGGGAAGTGGAGTTTGCTCGCATCATGACCATGGTGGACCCCAACGCAGCTGGGGTGGTGACCTTCCAGGCCTTCATAGACTTCATGACCCGAGAGACAGCTGAGACTGACACGGCTGAGCAAGTTGTGGCCTCCTTCAAGATCCTGGCAGGAGACAAGGTGAGTCCCAGGTGGTGGAGGGGCTGGTGGGCTGGGGCAGGGCATAGGACCTGTGGGTCCTCAACGCCTCTTCTCCCCAGAACTACATCACCCCTGAGGAGCTGCGACGCGAGCTCCCCGCCGAGCAGGCCGAGTACTGCATCCGCCGTATGGTGCCCTACAAGGGATCCGGGGCCCCACCTGGAGCCCTGGACTACGTGGCCTTCTCCAGTGCCCTCTATGGGGAAAGCGACCTCTGACCCCAACCACTGAGGTTCTCTATGCAAGATGGAGAGAGGGTGCACCCTGTGGCTGATCCCATCCGTCCCTCAGGCCCCTCAGAGCAAGGGCCTGAGAGAACAGTCAGCCAAGTGCTTCTGAATAAAGATCCCTCTGTGGGTCTCTCCCCATCTCCTTTTGGTTCCTGAAGCAGAAGCTGGGCCCTCAGGCTCCTGGGCAGGACCAGCCATCCCACCTTGACCCACCAAGAGTCCTGCCCTCCCTCCTCACCCGGGGACTGAGCATTCATACCACACTGGGGGCCAGGACACATCTTTATTGCTGTTAGAAAAGGTTGGTTACAAGTTTCCTGGACGTGGGGGGGACACTATCCCTAAATCCAAGGGAACCAGAAAATGTATAGTATCAAACAGAGGAAAGCGGAGGCAGGACAGAGCTAGGCTTAAGATCAGAACATTTTCTTCCCGCTCACTACCCGATCCCAGAGTTCTTGCCCCAGCTTCAACTGCCCAGATACCACCCTTCACCCCAAGATCCTTCTAAGCTACCACAATTCAACAAAGGTGCAGGTGCAGAACTTCAGAGTGGGAGTGGGGTGCAGGGAAGCAGGAGCTGTGCCCCAGCCCAGTGCCCTCTGCTCACCCTGAGGTACCCAGTGCCTGTCCCTCTGCCAGCTGTACCTCCCAGGGAGAGGCCTGGACACATGTCAGGCTGCGGCAGCGGCCACTCTGATCAGCACCAGGTCCTGAGCTGGGGGCCCCTCCTCAGTCCACCACCGCCGAGCTGGCCATGGTGTTCACACCACAGGCCCCAGACCCGCGATGCAAGTAGTAGTAACCCTGGGGGAGAGGGGGAGCTGGTGAGGGCACCAGGGTAGGATGGCAGCTGGGGGGCCAGAGGCCAAGCCGGCAAGACTCACCTTCTCGCCCCAGTCAGTGCCCCAGCTGTTCTTGATGGCCCAGAAGGGAATGTCAGAGCCTGGGGTGCAGTGCAGAGTGCAAGGATCAGGACCCTTAATTCTCCAGGCAGAGCCTTCATCACTTTGCACCTTCAAATACTTGCACTGGGCCTACTGTATGATGAGGACTAGGAAAAGAACAGAAAGCAAGGGGCCCAACTACCAGCCTCAGGGAGAAGCCCTGGGGCAGGGAGGAAGCACCCACCCACCCGCCTCTTGCAGGTCATCAATATTTACCCTCCCACAGCTCAGCTTCCCTTCCACAGACAGGACAGATGATGCCCGTGTGGCCATGGCCCAGGCAGCGGGTAAGGACAGGGTTCCTAGGCATTCCCCCTATTTCCCCTCTAGAGGACCTGAGATGCTGTGGTCCCACCCCTGCCTGTGGCCTGGCTGGATGCAGGATAGGCAGCGGAACTCACGGTTGCCATAGCCCACAAGCAGCACCGCATGGTCGATGAGCCAAGGGCTGCAGAGGAGCCGGAGAGGGCGGGAGATCCCATGGCGGTAAAACTAGAGGTGGAGAAGGAGTAGGGGATCAACTCCAAGATGAGGTCAGGGAGGTCAACAAGAGATGGGGCAGGGGCAGTGGGGCTAGGGCCTCACCTGCATGCCAAAGGCATTGATGGCCACGGAGATTGGGCCTCTCTTGGCCAGCCAGGCCGCCAGCTCTGAGATGGGAAGGGGTGGCATCAGTGGGCACCCAGGCCCTGACCCCACCTTGCCTCACCTCACCCCGCCCCTCACTCACTCTGCTCATTCTGGCTCAGCTCCACGGAGTCATTGATGTAGACCTTGGCCTTCTCTGCTGAGAAGTTGCAGGCCTGCATGTGGCCCCGGTAGCTGTAGTCATCCTCTGTCTCCAGCCCTCCTGGGGAACGGTGTGGGTGAGTACAGAAGGGCAGGCTTATTTGCCATTCACAGCCAGAAGCGGACTAAGCCCCCTACACGAGGTTTCACATTCCTTGTCCACCCCAGGCCACAGGCCATCCCGTCTGAGGAATGTCTTCATTCTAGAAATGACACATCTGAGGCTGGGAGAGATGGGGAGGAGGGACCAGTAGCCAGCAAGAAAAGTGGCAGAGACAGAACTCAGCTCCAACTTCTGACTCCTCACCAAGGGCTCATCCCAGAAGTCTTTCACCTAGGCTGGAGTCTAGTGGCACAAACATGCCTCACTGCAGCCTCAACCTCCTGGGCTCAAGCGATCCTCCTGCCTCAGCCTCCCAAGTAGCTGAGACTATAGATGCAAGCCACCATGGCTGGCTAATGTCTTTACTTTTTTGTAGAGATGGGGTCATGCTATGTTGCCCAATCTGGTCCTGAACTTCTGGTCTTAAGTGATCTTTCCACGTTGGCCTCCCAAGGTGTTGGAATTACATGCATGAGCCACCACACCTGGCTGGGTCAGCACTAAGACTTCAACTTAGTTCTGTGTGACTCTCACGCTCACGTCTCCCCCCATCATAAAGTAACTTCTTGCAGAGGGAGAAGTGGCTCCAGTTGCCCCTCCTGACCCCGTTAATGCATACCCAAATTCTTTATGGCCAAGTAGGCGTTGGAGGGCAAGCCGCCCATGCAGGCCTTGTCCATCTTGTCACAGTCCAAGAGCTCTAGGAGACAGAAGGCTGGTCCCAAGAAGCCCTCCTGAAGGGCTAGGCTGGGGACAGAGGGGTAGAGCGAGATGCTCACCCTGTTCAGAGAGGGAGAGTAGGGTCCCCTGGTTCAGAAACCACTGGCCCTCCACGTTGCCTGTGACTGAGAAGGCCCAGCAGGAGCCACACATGCCCTACAAGAGATGGGTGGAGTCACAGCTGGATCCCTTCACCAGCCCCAGTGCAGTGCCCATGTCCCACCCTCACTTCTAGGGGTCCAACCTGGTCCTTGACTTTTGTGACAGCCCCCTTACTCCTCCAGTCCCATTCAGGTGGGGCGAAGTCACCCACAGACTTGGCTGGCTTCATCTTGTTGCCAGGCTCTTGTCTCAGGAGGGGATTCAGGTAGATAGTGCGGAACTCCTCCTCTGCAGGCAAAGGTGGGCAGGGCATGGGGAGAAAAGTGTTCTAAGCCAGACCTGACCAGAGGCCTTGCAAGCAAGGTCCTATCTCTTCCTGGCTCCATGAGGACTCTGGCCACTATCCCTACCTGTGAGATCACTGAACTTGGTGACTCCATACTGAGCTGTGCCACGGTCCAAGGCCTGGATCTTCTGTGCTCGCACCATGTTATTGACAAAGACGGACAGGCGCCACCGGGCTTCTGAGGACCAAGGAGCAGAAAAGGAGGGGCTTGACCCCAGGCAGATAAAAGGAGGGGCAACTGGGGCTCGCAGGCAGGAGTTTCCCCGCGGAGCAGGAGGGGTGGGGGCCAGACATGCAAGTGATGGAGTGGGAGGTGTGATCAACTTTTGGGGCCAAACTGAAGCAATGACTTCCCAGGTGCAAAAGCAGTAAATGGGGTCTAAAGGACACCACCCACAAGAGGTGGTGGGGAAAGGCCATGTTGTCAAGGACTCTCCAGCACAAAAATCCTGGCCTCTGCCCCATCCCACCCTGCCCAGAGTGATGGAGACACATGGCTTTTTTTTTTTTTTTTTTTTTTGAGACCGAGTTTTCACTCGTCACCCATGCTAGAGTGTAATGGCGCAATCTCGGCTCACTGCAACCTCCACCTCCTGGGTTCAAGCGATTTTCCTGCCTCAGCCTCCCGAGTAGCTGGTATACAGGCGTGCGCCACCACGCCCAGCTAATTTTTGTACTTTTTTTTGGTAGAGATGGGGTTTCACCATGTTGGCCAGGCTGGTCTTGAACTCTAGACCTCAGGTGATTTGCCCGCCTCGGCCTCCCAAAGTACTGTAATTACAGACATGAGCCACTGCACCCGGCCAAAACCCATGGCTTCTGAGTGGGAAGATAAGGTGGGAGAAGGGACCAGGTACTCAGGGCGGCTGCCCAGTCAGGGAAGGCTTAGGGAGAACTCAGGAATGACGGGGTCCTTGAACAGGTGCACTGCCTCTTGTCTTTCTCCTCCCCCACACCAAGGTGCCAAGTTGGGGGGAAAGTCCTGTTCTGATAGAAACAGGTACAGCCAAGGCTGGGTCCTCACCTTCCTTTGACTCATATGTCCGGTTATACGTAATGACAAAGTTCTTGAAGATTGAAGCCATCTTCACAGGCAAGTCCTGGGTAGGTAGACCAGTCTTTAGGCTGACCAGGGAAACCCACTCCAGAGGGAAGGGAGGAGAAGGGCGATGAGGCAGTGGCTGGCTCCCCAAGCTATGGGCTCCTCACCTGCGGCAGGGGATCCTCATTCAACAGGGAAAGGACTGAGCTGAAAGTCTCATTTCTGCGGTCTGGATGGGGTTGGGAGAGAGAAGAAATCATGGCTGAGCCCTGAGTGAAGGCTGACTTGCGCTCCCCAGCAGCCTTGGGCTCTCCCAGCACCTGGAACCTTGGTGTCCACCGGGCCACAGTCCTTCCGCAGCAGCACGTGTTTTCCAAGTTCATCCAGAACTTCGAAGCTGCAGAGCTGGAGGGAGAGGAAGAAGCTGCTCTGGGGGCCTGGATCTGGATCTGGATCTGGGGAGCAAGATCTGGGCAAGATGGAGCTGGAGGCTCCTCAGATGAGGGCCACCCCTAAGGCAATCACCCCATCACAGTGGACAGTGAGGCAGGGCCTGCACCGGGACATCCTCCCCTTCAGAGCATCCTGGTTTCTGGCCCTCGGGGCCTGGGAAGTGGCTCGAGGTGGGGCATCAGCTGCCTGAAATCCCTGCGTCTTGACCTGACTCGTCAGAATCTAACTGCTGCCTTACTCAGCCTGGGGGCGGGGAATCCAAGAGTCTTATCACTCACCAGGGTTTTCTTGGACGTGGGGAGCCGGCACACCGTGGTGTCCTTGCAGGGTGGCTCCTCCAGGGTCGCCTCCAGGGAGTACAGCGAACCTTGGCCCGCCTGTAGAGAGGGGCAGGTGAGGCGGGCACGGTCGGCCCTTCACGGCGCCCACGGCCCCGCCCATGCGGTGCTGCCCGTTCCCCACCACCAGAGATCGGTTCGTCCAGCGGGCAGGCCCCATCCCAAGGTTAGGTCAAAGTTCCTATCTCTCGGACCCGGGCCCGGCGCCCTCGCCCCCGGCGCGTTCTCACCCGGCGGACGCGGCCGCGCACAAGGCCCAGCACGGCCCGCGTCCCCGCAGCCCGGCCGCGATTGAACATGTCCAGCGCGAAGCGGGCGGGCGCCAGCAGCTCCGGGGACAGCGGCCCCCAGGCCTGAAAGCTGGCGGCTTGGGGCTGGGCGGGGGCGGCCACTGCGCCCGGGAGCAGCCCCAGCAACGACAGCAGCTGCAGCCAGGGCGCCATGGCGAGGGCAAAGCCGGCTGCCCTGACGCACGGACCCAACAGATGCGCCACCGACCAACCGGGTACAGACCCAGCGGCAAGCCGGGCCTCAGTACTCCCTCACGCGGGGCGACCGCGCGCCGACCAATGGGCGCTGGCTTGGGGCGCCTGCGCGCTCTCTTGTTTACAGGAGGCACGTGGGGCGTGCGGGGTAGGGAGAGCGGGAGGCTGCTGGCCTGAGGCTAAAGCTAGTCAGTAACTTCTATCACGTGCGTGTTATAGGTTAGGCTTGTTATATGATATGCCAGCTCCTTTTATTCGGAGTAGCAATCTCTGAAGTAGGTGCTATCCCCATCGTACAGTGGAGGAAACTAGGCTTGGAGAGATTAAATGGCGTGGCCGGGCTGTGTGACTCACGCCTGTAAATCCCAGCACTTTAAGAGGCCAAGGCGGGTGGATCACCTGAGGTCAGGAGTTGGAGACCAGCCTGGAACACGTGGTGAAACCCCGTCTCTACTAAAAACACAAAAGTTAGCTGGGCGTGGTGGTGGGCACCTGTAGTCCCCAGCTACTCGGGAGGCTGAGGCAGGAGAATGGCGTGAACCTGGAAGGCGGGGCTTGCAGTGAACCGCGATCGTGCCACTGCACTCCAACCTGGCCAACAGAGCGAGACACCGTCTCAAAAACAAACAAACAAACAAAAAAGAAAAGATGGAGATCCACCAGCCTGACCAACATACTAAACCCCATCTCTATTCAAAATACAAAAAGTAGCTGGGTGTGGTGGCAGGCACTTGTAATCCCAGCTACTCAGGAGGCTGAGGCAGTAGAATCACTTGAAACCACGAGGCGGAGGTTGCAGTGACAAAGTTTGCACCACTGCACTCCAGCCTGGGCGACAGAGCAAGACTCCGTCTCATAAATAAATAAATAAATAAGATGGAGACACAGCTGGGCGTGGAATCACTTGAGGTCAGGAGTTCGAGATCAGCCTGGCCAACAGGGTGAAACCTTGTCTCTACTAAAAATACAAAATTAGCGGGCGCGGTGGCTCACGCCTGTAATTCCAGCACTTTGGGAGGCGGAGGCGGGCAGATCACGAGGTCAGGAGATGGAAACCATCCTGGCTAACAAGGTGAAACCCCGTCTCTACTAAAAAATACAAAAAATTAGCCGGGCATGGTGGTGGGCGCCTGTAGTCCCAGCTACTCGGGAGACTGAGGCAGGCGAATGGCGTGAACCCCAGAGGCGGAGCTTGCAGTGAGCCGAGATCACAGTACTGTACTCCAGCCTGGGCGGCAGAGCAAGACTCCGTCTCAAAAAAAAAAAAAAAAAAAAATGGAGACCCACTAGCCTGACCAACATACTGAAACCCCATCTCTATTCAAAATACAAACATTCGCTGGGTGTTGGCCCAGAGCGGTGGCTCACGCCTGTAATCCCTGCACTTTGGGAGGCTGGGGCAGGTGGATCACGAAGTCAGGAGATCGAGACCATCCTGGCTAACACGGTGAAACCCTGTCTCTACTAAAAATACAAAAAATTAGCCGGGCGTGGTGGGGGGTGCCTGTGGTCCCAGCTACTCTGGAGACTGAGGCAGGAGAATGGCGTGAACCCGGGAGGCGGAGCTTGCAGTGAGATGGCGCCACTGCACTCAAGCTTGAGCGACAGAGCGAGACTCCGTCTCAAAAAAAAAAAAATTGCTGGGTGTGGTGGCGGTTGCTTGGAATCCCAGCTACTCAGGAGGCTGGGACAGGAGAATTGCTTGAACCCAAGAGGCGAAACTTTCAGTGAGCCGAGATCACACCATTGCACTCAAGCCTGGGCAACAAGAGCGAAACTTCATCTCAAAACAAAACAAAACAAAACAAAAAGCCGAGATGGAGACACTAGCGCACACACAGGGTATGGGTTGGTGGTTGCTGGGAACCAGAACAGAGATAATGACGACTCAGGAGAAAGAAAGCAGGCTTGAAGGAGCAAAGAGCTGGAGGAGGTGAGGGGTGGTGTATTAGTTAACTACTCCTGTGTAAAACACTACCACAAGCCTGTGCAGTGACTCATGCCCGTAATTCCAGTACTTTGGGAGACCAAGGTGGGAGTATCGCTTGAGCCCAGGAGTTTGAGACCAGCCTGGGCAACATGGCAAAACCCCCTCTGTACAAAAAATACAAAAAGTAGCCAGGCATGATGGCATGCATCTGTAGTCCGAGCTACTCAGGAGGCTGAGGCAGGAGGATCACTAGAGCCTGTGAGATCGAGGCTGCAGTAAGCCATGATTGCACCGCTGAGCTCCAGCCTGGGAGATAGAGTGAGATCCTGTAAAAAAAAAACAAACAAACAAAACAAAAAAAAAAACAAAAACAACCAACGACAACAACAACAAAAACTATTACCCACAAAATTAGTGGCTTAAAACAACACATGGCCGGGCACGATGGCTCATGCCTGTAATCCCAGCACTTTGGGAGGCCGAGGTAGGTGGATTGCTTGAGCTCATGAGTTCAAGACCAGCCTGGGCAACAGTGAAACCCCATCTCTACAAAAAAATGCAAAAATTAGCCAGGTGTGGTGGTATGTGCCTGTGGCCCCAGCTACTCAGGAGGCTGAGGTAGGAGGATGGCTCAAGCCCAGGAGGCAGAGCTTGCAGTAAGCTGAGATTGAGATCGAACCACTGTACTCCAGCCTGGCGGATAGAGCCAGACCTTGCCTCAAAAAAAAAAAAAAAAAAAAAAAAAAATTTCTTACATCTGTCTCAGTGGGTCAGGAGTCGGCTTACTTGGGTCCTCTGCAGGGCAGCACTCAGAGCTGGCCAGGCCTGCAGTCTCCTCTGAGGCTCAGGTGGGGAAAGAGTATGTGTAGCATTCAGCCCCTGTGGCTACCAGACTGTGGTCCTCAGTCACTTGCAAGCAAGGCTGCCCTCAGTTCCTTGACACGTGAGCCCCCCAGCAAGGACACTTGCTTGCTGAAAGCCAGAAAGGGAGAGAGAGGCTACCACAATCTTTTCTCTTTTTTTTTTTTTTTTCAAGATGGAGTCTTCCTCTGTCTCCCAGGCTGGAGTAAAATGGTGTGATCTCCACTAACGGCAGCCTCCACCTCCCGGGTTCAAGCGATTCTCCTGCCTCAGCCTCCCAAGTAGCTGGGAGTATAGGCACATTCCATCACGCCTGGCTAATTTTTTGTATGTTTAGTAGAGATGGGGTTTCACCATGCTGGCCAGGCTGGTCTCAAACTTCTGACCTCGTGATCCGCCCACCTCAATCTCCCAAAATGCTGGGATTACAGGCATGAGCCACCGTGCCTGGCCCCACAATCTTATATAACATAATCACATCCACGTAATCACATAGATCCACCACCTCTGTTCTATCCTATTGGTTAGATGCAAGTCACAGTCCCACCCACACTTAAGGAGAGGGAATTACACCAGGGTGTGAATATTAGGAGGTGCGAATCACAGCGGCTGTCTTAGTACCTGTCTACCACAGGCATTCCCCAGAAGAGTACCTAGTACACACAAATATTAACAGCAGCAATAAGAATGGCTAATGTTTTATGTGCACTCAGTACATGTGAGGCACTCAGAGTCCTTGGCATGTGTGTTATCAGCTCATGTAACCCCATACAGCCCTGTGAGATAGTTGTGATGCACGTGAGGAAACAAAAGCAAAAGGACATTCAGTAATTTGTCCAGAAATTGGTGAATGCTGGAAGTAGAGTTTGAATCCAGTTCTTTTTTTTTTTTTTGAGACAGGCTTTCACTCTGTTGCCCCGGCTAGAGTCCAGTGGCACCATCTCAGCTCACTGTAGCCTCCACCTCCCAGGTTTAAGTGATTCTCCCGCCTCAGCCTCCTGAGTAGCTGGGATTACAGGCATGTGCCACCATACTCAGCTAATTTTTGTATTTTTAGTAGAGACGGGGTTTCACAATATTGCCTAGGCTGTTCTCGAATTCCTGACCTCAAGTGATCCTCCCGTCTTGGCCTCCCAAAGTGCTGGGATTACAGGCATGAGCCAGCACCCCAGCTAACTTAGATGAACATCCAGTTATAAGACCTATAAAGACTCCCTTCTCAAACTGGCCTCTACAGACCCCTGAGTGCATGGAAGCATGCCATTGAAAGCCAGAGGACAGACAGGGCACTGTTTCTCCAAGTACACCCAATGGACTGAATAAATCAGTCACCCAGTCACCAGGGAGTAGTTGACAATGCATTATCTACACATCTGCTTCGGTAGGCCTAGATCAGGAGCTTAGAATATGCTGGGGAAGCTTAGGAACACCTGTTTGAAAAGTCTGCAGTAGGCTGTAGTGGTGGCTTATACCTGCAATCCCAGCACTTTGGGAGGCCGAGGTGAGTGGATCACTTGAGGTCAGGAGTTCAAGATCAGCCTGGCCAACATCGCAAAACCCCGTCTCTACTAAAAATACAAAAATTAGCTGGTGTGGTGGTAGGCACCTGTAATCCCAGCTACTTGGGAGGCTAAGGCAGGAGAATCACTTGAACCCAGGAGGCAGAGGTTGCAGTGGCCGAGACTGTGTCATTGCACTCCAGTCTGGGAAACCCAGCAAGACTTTGTCTCAAAAAGAAAAAAAAAAAGAAAAAAACAAAGTTGCCAGGCACGGCGGTGGGTGCCTCTAGTCCCAGCTACTTGGGAGGCTGAGGCAGGAGGATTGCTTGAGCCCACAAGTCCAACCTAGGCAACACAGAGAAATCTGCATCTCTATTAAATAAAACATTTAAAAAGAGGGTAAAATCACAGCCTTTGGAGTCAGACTGACCAGCCTGGGTTCTAACTATGGTTCTGCCTCTTCGAATTGACTATGTGACCATGAGCAAGTTACCTTGTTTTTGGAACCTTTTTGTAGAAATAGGAAGAGCACCTGGCCTGATCAGGCTCTTCTGATCTTTTTTTTTTTTTTTTTTTTTTGTGTTGGAGAGGGAGTCTCACTCTGTCGCCCAGACTGGAGTGCAGTGGCTGGATCTCGGCTCACTGCAAGCTCCGCCTCCCGGGTTCATGCCATTCTCCTGCCTCAGCCTCCCGAGTAGATAGGACGACAGGCGCCCCCCCACCACGCCCGGCTAATTTTTTGTATTTTTTAGTAGAGACGGGGTTTCACCGTATTCACCAGGATGGTCTCGATCTCTTGACCTCGTGATCCGCCCGCCTCGGCCTCCCAAAGTGCTGGGATTACAGGCGTGAGCCACCGCGCCCGGCGGCCTACGTCTTTCTTTTGAGGCCACCCCTTCTTCCCACCTCTAAGCGTTCCAGAATCCACAATGATTTATTTGTCCGAAAGAGCAGGGGAGTGAGGGGGTCTGGTTTGTGAGGGTGCTGGCGGAGCAACGGGAGTCGGTGGTCCACGGTGGTCATGACTTTCGACACACGGTGGCGCTGTTGAGGCTCGGTCCTGTGCATTCCAAGAGCCCTGGAAGAAGTTGCAGAGTTCTCACCTCCCACGCAGCCACTGCACGCCGAAGCACAACCAGTGAGTCAGGGAGGCAGGGCCAGAAAGGAGTTTGGCATCACTGGATAAAAATCAGCCTTAATTTACATCCCCTACGTGCGGCTAAATGTTAAAATGGACAGATCTGGGCCCTAGGCTTCACACCACCTACATAGCATCAACGCCTGGATGTCAAACTTAGCCAGAGCTGCGTATTGTTTTCATCCTCACCCGTCCTCAGGAATCTCCCATCCCAGCATATGGCATCACTATTCCCCCAGCTCTTCAGTCCAGAGAACTGGAAGTGTCATTGATTCTTCCCTTGCCTTCATGCCGCACGTCTAGCCCATCTCCAAGTGCGGTGGAATCTGTCCACTTCTCCCCATTCCCACAGCCGCTCCTCATGACCAAGCCCTCACCATTGCTTGCCTGACTGAATCCACTCCTGCCTCCAATAAGCTCCTCTGCAGGCCACAGCTGGAGGGACCTCCTTAAACATAAACCGTCCGGGCACAGTGGCTCATGCCTGTAATCCCAGCACTTTGGGAGGTCGAGGCAGGTGGATCACCTGAGGTCAGGAGTTCAAGACCAGACTGGCCAACATGGTGAAACCTGATCCCTACGAAAAATACAAAAATTAACTGGGCATGCTGGCACACACCTGTAATCCCAACTACTGGTGAGGCTGAGGCAGGAGAATTTCTTGAACCCAGGAAGCAGAGGTTGTAGTGAGGGGAGATCCTGCCACTCCACTCCAGCCTGAACAACAGAGCAAAATACTGACTCAACAACAACAACAACTGCCAGGCGCGATGACTCATGCCTGAAATCCCAGCACGTTGGGAGGCCGAGGCAGGCAGATCATGAGGTCAGGAGTTTGAGACCAGCCTGGCCAACATAGTGAAACCTTGTCTCTATTAAGAACACAAAAAATTGGCCGGGCGTGGTGGCTCAAGCCTGTAATCCCAGCACTTTGGGAAGCCGAGACGGGAGGATCACGAGGTCAGGAGATCGAGACCATCCTGGTGAATACGGTGAAACCCCGTCTCTACTAAAAAATACAAAAAACTAGCCGGGCGAGGTGGAGGGTGCCTGTAGTCCCAGCTACTCGGGAGGCTGAGCCAGGAGAATGGCGTAAACCCGGGAGGCGGAGCTTGCAGTGAGCTGAGATCCGGCCACTGCACTCCAGCCTGGGCGACAGAGTGAGACTCTGTCTCAAAAAAAAAAAAAAAAATACAAAAAATTAGCTGGGCATGGTGGCGGGCACCTGTAATCCTGGCTACTTGGGAGGCTGAGGCAGGAGAATTGCTTGAAGCCGGGAGACAGAAGTTGCAGTGAGCTGAGATCATGCCACTGCACTCCAGCCTGGGCGACAGAGCGAGACTCCATCTCAAAAAAAAAAAAAATTACAATATCATATTACTTAAGATAGGATAAAGGTGAATTTGATCAGGTATGATAAGGTTGGGGCTCCCAAGAGGGACTAAGGTCAACAAGGGTGACAAAATGGCATGACTTGGCCCTTAGTTGGTTTGCCCTAATATTTGTAGAATGGATGGATGGATGGATGGATGGATGGGCATACGAATGGATAGAAGGATGGACATTCTGGGCCACAGGCTGGAGTGCAGTGGCACAATCTCGGTTCACTGCAACCTCTGCCTCCCAGGTTCAAGAGATTCTCCTGCCTCAGCCTCCCGAGTAGCTGGGACTATAGGAGAATGCCACCATGTGTGGTTAATTTTTTGTATTTTTAGTAGAGACAGTGTTTCACTGTGTTAGCCAGGATGGTGTTGATCTCCTGACCTTGTGATCCGCTGGCCTCGGCCTCCCAAAGTGCTGGGATTACAGTTGTGAGCTACGGCGCCCGGCCATGGGCCTCCTGTTTTGAGACCAGACTTCTTTCCTGGACTGAATTCATCTCAGGGGCTGTCCCTCAGCCTTGCGTGGGCAGCTCTGATCCATCTCCAGATCTTTCTGCTAAATCACGTCAAGAGTTAATTAGGATACTGACTTTCCCCACCTCCACCCCCACCCCTAAAGGCCCCAGGGCAGCATATACAAATAGATTCACATCCTTTCCTCACTACTTTCTTTGCCAAGATCTCAGGCTATAGCACTTTAGAGCTTTCCAAAAGCTTCCTGTTACACCCTAATCCCAGAATGACCTCTAACTCACCTCACCTTTGCATAACTCAGAGGAAATATTCAACAACAATCATAATAATATTCAGCCAGTGCTTGCTTTGGGCTCAGTGCTAAATCCTTCTCAGGAATTATCTTTTCATTTAAAAAGGTCATCTTAGGTGGTCTGAGGCCTGCAGACCTAGGAGGGTATGACATCTTAACAATTAAATCCCTGCCTTAACCAGCTGGCAAATCGTCATTTGGAGGTTTGTTCAGATTTACGTATACTGATTTAAAACATGAAACTAGACGCATGCCTGGACTAACACCGCCATCTGTGGGGTGGGGGTGGGAACAAGTGCGGAAGCCTGTGATGCAACAGCTGCAAGAAATCTGCTTGGGCCGGGTGTGGGGGGCCCATGCCTGTAATCCCAGCACTCTGGGAGGCCGAGGTAGGTGAATCACGAGGTGAGGAAATCGAGACCAACTCCGTCTCTACTAAAAATACAAAAAATTAGTCGGCGTGGTGGCAGGCGCCTGTAGTCCCAGCTACTTGTGAGGCTGAGGCAGGAGAATGGCGTGAACCCGGGAGACGGAGCTTGCAGTGAACCAAGATCATGCCACTGCACTCCAGCTTAGGCGACAGAGCGAGACTCTGTTTCAAAATAATAATAATAATAATAATAATAATTCAAAAAAATCTCAAGGGCTGGGTGCAATGGTTCATGCCAGCAATCCCAGCACTTTTGGGAGGCGGATGGATTACTTGAGCTTAGGAGTTCAAGACCAGTCTGGGCAACATGGTGAAACCCGATTTCTACTAATAATACAAAAATTAGTCAGACATGGTGGGACATGCCTGTAATCCCAGCTACTGGGGGGTCTGAAGCACAAGAATCACTTGAACCCAGGAGGTGGAGATTGCAGTGCGCCGAGATTGTGTCACTGCACTCCAGCCTGGCTGACAGAGTGCAACTCTGTCTCAGAAACAAACAAGAAAAAGATTTTAAAAAAGAAATCTCACCAGGTGCGGTGGTTCACACCTGTAATTCCAGCACTTTGGGAGGCTGAGGTGGGCAGATCACCTGAAGTCGCGAGTTGCAGACCAGCCTGATCAACATGGAGAAACCCGTCTCTACTAAAAAAACACAAAATTAGCCGGGCGTGGTGGCGCATGCTTGTAATCCCAGCTACTCGGGAGGTTGAGGCAGGAGAATTGCTTGAACCTGGGAGGCAGAGGTTGCAGTGAGCCAAGATTGCACCATTGCACTCCAGCCTGGGCAACAAGAGCAAAACTCTGTCTCATAAATAAATAAATAAATAAATAAATAAATAAATAAATAAATGGTAGAAATTGGGTGACTCCAAAGCCTGTGTCTTTCTGCTACCATAGGAAGAAGGGAGAACAAGACACCAGGAAATCCTTTTTTTTTTTTTTTTGAGACAAAGTCTTGCTCTGTTGCCGAGGCTGAAGTGCAGTGGTGCCATCTTGGCTCACTGCAACTTCTGCCTCCTGGGTTCAAGCAATTCTCCTGCCTCAGCCTCTCAAGTAGCTGGGAGGTATTCCCAGGAGCTACCATGCCCAGCTAATTTTTGTATTTTTAGTAGAGATGGGGTTTTGCCATGTTGTCCAGGCTGGTCTTGAACTCCTGACCTCTGGTGATCCACTCGCCTCAGCCTCACAAAGTGCTGGGATTACAGGTGTGAGCCACCGTGCCCGACCAGGAGGTCCTTTTTGACACTGGTTCCATCTCATCTTCTGCCATGGCCCTGTGCTCACTGCCTATTCATAGAGCCCCACAGACCCACTTTGCCCCCACCATTAAAGTCTTCTGTCCTGTAGACTCCTAATTGCTGTCAGCTTTTAAACATGAACTCAGCTAAGAGACTAGACGATTGGCCTGGGAGGAAAGAAAAAGAGAAAGCAAATTGGTCAACTGCTATGTGCTGAGCAGCCCAATCACTGCGCCTAGCAGGGGGTCTCCCCTACCTCCTCTCATTAATGACCACAAAGACCCCCTAAATCTCCCAGCTTATGCCCAGGCTGGTCTCCGACTCCTGAGCTCAAGCGATTCGCCCACCTCAGCCTCACAAAGTGGTAGGATTATAGGCGTGCCCGGCCACCACAATCAATTTTAGAATATTTTAATCACCCCTAAAATAAACCCCATACCCGTTAGCAGTCACTCATTTCCCCCAACCTTGCCCGGCCCCTAGTAACCATTAATCTCATTTTTATTTCGATGAATTTGCCTATTCTGGATATTTCATATAAATGGAATCATCCAGTATGTGATCTTTTGTGTCTGGCTTCTTTCATTCAGCATGATTTTTGTTTTGTTTTTTTGTTTTGTTTTGCTTTTTCTGAGATGGAGTCTCACTCTGTTGCCCAGGCTGGAGCGCAGTGGTATGATCTCTGCTTACTGCAACCCCTGCCTCCCAGGTTCAAGGGATCCTCCTGCCTTAGCCTTCTAAGTAGTTGGGACTACAGGCATGCGCCACCACACCCAGATAATTTATATCTTTTTGGTAGAGACAGGGTTTCACCATGTGGACCAGGCTGGTCTCAAACTCCTGACCTCAGGTGATCTGCCAGCCTCAGCCTCCCAAAGGGCTGAGATTACAGCCGTGAGCCACCGCACCCAGCCTCCATGTTGTCCTTTTTATTATTACTATTGCTATCCTAGTGTGTGTGCAGTGGTATCTTATTGTGGTGTTGATTTGCATGCCTTCAGTAAATACGATATTGAGCATCTTTTTGTTTATTGGCCATTTGTATATCTTCTTTGGAGAAACGTCTATTCAAATCCTTCACCAATGTAAAAATCGAGTTATTTGCCTTTCTTAATTGTTAAGATTTATATATTCTAGATATGATCTCCTTATCAGGTTTATGATCACAGATATTTTCTTCCATTCTGTGTCTTTCACTTGCTTGATGGTGTCCACAGAAGCACAAGTCTTACATTTTGATCTACCACTTATTAACTGTAAGACATGAGCAGGCCAGATGTGGTGGCTCACACCTGTAATCCCAGCACTTTGGGAGGCTAAAGTGGGAGGATGGCTTGAGCTTAAGAGCTCCAGGCTAGAGAGAGTCATGATTGCACCACTGCACTCCAGCCTGGATGACACAAAGGGACCTGGTCTCTAAAAGATTTTGAATAAATTGCCCTGCTTCTCTGAGCATTTCTCACCTGTAAAGTGAGCATCATGATGTCTTGTAGGTATAGGATAAAACTATAATGAGGTGACAAACACAAAGCCCAGATCACAGAGCTTGGGTAGGCTCAGGTAGAATCTATACTTAGCCGAGAATCTCATGGGAGGAAGGGAATGTCTCTGAGGCTGCAGGTCATGGGTGATCCACAGGCCTCCCCATGCCTCTTTCCCCCGTTATTTCCACTGTATGTGTTTATTGGCTCTGTCTGAATCTACTCCTAATTTCCTGATTGCTGCTTCTTCAGTGCCTAGCACAGTGCCACACCCATAGACAATGTACATCAAATATATGATGGATGAATGAATGAATGAAAAGGAAATGAAATCTCCCACCCAAGGTTGCACTCCAGCCTGGGCAACAGAGCAAGACCCTAGCTCAAAAGTATCTACATATTTTTAAAGAAACTAAAAAAATTAGCCAGGTGCGGTGGTAAGCAGCTATAGTCCCAGCTACTCAGGAGGCTGAGGCAGGAGGAGCCCAAGAGTTCAAGCTGCAGTGAGCTATGATCAGGCCACTGCACTCCAGCTTGGGCAACAGAGCAAGACCCCGTCTCTAAAATTGAAAAAAAAAAAAAAAAATCCAGGTGCTGTGGCTCACTCCTGTAATCCCAGCACATTGGGACGCTAAAGCAGGTGGATCGCCTGAGCTCAGGAGTTTGAGACCAGCCTGGCCAACATGGTGAAACCCCCTCTCTACTAAAAATACAAAAAAGAGCCAGGTGTGGTGGCAGGTGGCTGTAGTCCCAGCTACTCAGGAGGCTGAGGCAGGAGAATCGCTTGAACCAGGGAGGCAGAGGTTGCAGTGAGCCGAGATCACACCACTGCACTCCAGCCTGGGCAACAGAGTGAGACTCTGTCTCAAAAAAAAAAAAAAAAATTAAATAATTAAAAAATTGTTAACACTTGTCCCCATGGCAGGAAACTGAGATATTGGAGGTGGGTATGGGAAGGCTTACTTTTCAGTACACATCCTGGTATATTTTGTACCAAGTGCATGTAATTGGTAAAAATTTAATTAATTTTAGTCTTCCTAATAGTGTTTGAGAACTAAAAGAGGTGACAATTTAATGTAGTGTGATAAGAATGCTAAAGTGAGTTGTTCCAAAGATCAACTTTGCCTCTGTCTAACCTTTCCCACTACAATGAACTCCAAGGTCTCAGTTCTTTTGATCTAGGAGATTTGGGTTGTATTGTGCAAGGCTTGACATAATGGGACTACTAGGCTTGGGGATTCTTTATGAGAATTTCACTAAGAAAACAATAGTTTTAGTCTAAATCCCTTCATAGTTGGAAGCATAATGTTCCTGAATCCCCTCTGCTCCCAGATATAGACAAATATTTCTTCTTCCAAAGCAGTAAAGAGGTCTAGATGAGCTGCTGGCCATTTGGGGGTGAGGGAGGCATTTGAGGGCACTAGGCCTGGTCAAGGCATAATAGGGGTATTCCCAGGAGCTACTAAAGGCTGGCTGACTGATGGGGATCCTTCAGGGCCGAGACCAGGTGGCGAACCCGCCGCTGCTGTTGCAGCCAATAGAGCATCTCCACTTTGTCACTCTTCATCTTGTCCAGGTAGCGCCGCCCCTTGAAGATCACTGGCTCGCCAAAGATTAACTCAATCTCCTCCAGGAGAGAAGCCAAAGAAGACTCCATTAAGTTGAGCTTCCTGTGGAGATGGCTTCGGATCTGATCCTCCTCCAGGAAGTGACTGGAGCTCAAGTTGGTCTTTTTGAAGAAGCGGTTGGGGTTGGAAGCTTGTCCCTCAAACCACTCTAGTCTCGCCAGCAATGCCTCCCGCAGCTGGATGGGCTTCAGGGCTTGCTCCCAGGCATTCACCAACGAAGGCAGCTGTCTCAGACGGGCTTTGGAACTGTATTTAATGACCATGTCCACCTGGTCCTTGTTGGGGACCTCAAGCACAGACCACAGTTGTTCCAGACGCTTCTGCAGGCTAAGGATTTTGTGAGATTCTCCCAGGTGGGCGGTCTTCCCAGCTCCTAGCCTGTGCTCTAGCACGGTGTTCCAATCCCACTCTCCTGGCACAAAGTCTGGTTCTTCATCTTCTAGCAATGGGGGAGGGTGCTGAATCTCTAGGGACTCTCTGACAGGAGCCACAATCTCCACAGGAACCTCTTCTTCATGCATTTGAAAGATGACATGAAGGAAATCTGTTTCATGGTTGGTGAGGTACTTGAAGTAGTCATCCACAGACAAGGTGGTTTTCCACGAGTTCATCAAGGAGGCCTTGTTTGACCACTTCTCCCAGCTTTTGGTAGCTTGGGGTGATGGGAGGGAGGGCATTATCTCAGTATTGGACTGTAAAGTGTTTGCTCTCTGGGAGTAAAGTCCAACCAGCTCAGGGTTGATGATTTGAGACTGTTTTTCTTGACGTAGAAAGGCTGAGGACAGGAAGGTCGACCAGTCTTTATCTGCTGCAGGCTCAACTAGGGGCCCTTGATCGAAATGTAAGTGGTCAGAAGAGACATGGCTCATCAACTCCTTGTAGACCTCCCTGGTAGTACTGCCAACAAAGTTATCAATATCCATTTTTTCAATGGCTTTGGGATCCAGTTCACCAGCCAGATGGTTATACAGGGCTCCAGCCCCCTCAATGTGGAAAGAGTCTAAGAAGTTTCTATCAGAGACCCGTACGGCAGCCGCCTGGACCACGACCTCATTTCTAAGCTTCAAAGTAATGGTCACTGGCTGTGGGTGAAGTGGAAAGGATTTGGGGGGCTGGGGGTCCCACTGCCCAGAGGTTTCTTCCTCCTGGAGGTTCCTCAACATCTTCTCCAGCTCCTCCAGGCGATGCCCTGCAGCTGGGTGACGGGTCACAACCCCAAGGAGAGGAGGCAGGCCTGAGTCCAATGGTGGGTGGCGAGTCCCCTCCAACTTCATCTTCTTTATTAACTGCTTCAGATCCTCAGCCACGATGTGCCCAGTCAGCTCTGGTTTGCTCTCTCTAGACAAGACCAGCGGGGTTAAGGGGCGAGATGGGAGTGGAGGAAGGCCCAACTCATCTGCTAGCCTCCAGCCCTCACGCAGGGAGGGCATGGATTGGCCTCTCCGGAGCTCAGAGTAGAAAGGCAAGGGGGAAGCCCTGCTGGTGGGGGCCACAGGATAGCTGCCCAGCGACACTATCTGTGAGGAACTGATGTCAATTTCTCTCTTCTTTCCTATGGAAGGTGGCCAGTGGAGAGGCTTTTTCCTCTTCAACCGAGGGATGGACTTCAATTCCTTCACTGGATCCATCTTTCCTGGCTCATTGAGAAACTCTGGTGGACGGCTGAGTTGGATGAGGTAGTTCAGGTTGAGGTTAGAACACTGCACTTGGGCGAAGCCAGTGCTGTGAGGCCAGGGGATAGGGCACAACTTGAATGTCCCAGCGGGGCAGACAGGGCACAGCTTGTCCACACCTCCAGAGGTCTGCTCTGCCCTCAGCAGGGCCTGGAAGTCGGTGAGCAGGCCACGGTAGACGTCGGGACTAGTGAGGAAGAGTGTGCAGTCCCTGGCAAGGCTGGCGGCCAATCGGGTGAGCGTGGCTGATTCAGTGAAGACCCCTCTGGGGGTCGACATGGTCACCAACAGGTGCAAGTAGCGCAAGAAGAGCTGCTCACTGCTCAGCAGCACGTAGGCCTCGAGCCGCTTCCGCAGCTTGTGGTTGTTTTTGTGGCTCAGACTAAGTTCGGCGGGCGGCTCCCGCCAACTGCACTTCAGCTCGTCCAGGATGACCTTGATGAGACGTAGTCGAGCCTCAGGAGGCACTCGCGCTGCCATCCCGCTGCTGGAAAGCAGCTTGGCCACCTGGCTGCACAACGACGCCACCGTCAGCTTCGCAAGAGGGAAGGACTGTAGAATCCGGCCCTTCTGCGTGGGGCGCTTCTGAGGCTCTGGGGACGTCGCCCTAGTGGGGAAGAGCGACAGCGGACGCAGCAACCGGTGGTAAAACCGCTGGAGATCAGGTTCGTGCTTCGGAGGCTCCATCTTAGGGCTTGCGGCTGCCACCGTCTGCTAACAGAAAGGCGAGTGGTTACTAAGGCAACCAGGAGCTCGAGGGCCCGAGTGCGCCTGCGCGGCCGCCACCCGGCGGCTGACTGGGCAGGGACTTGCGTGCGCACGCACTAGGAGGCGGAGTTAAGGGTGTCTTTTGAGGCTCGGTCCGCGCGACGCTGCGCTGGTTGGCGCTCCTGCGTCCGAAGAGTTCCGCGTTTCGGGCTGGTGACTGGGTCCAGAATGGCTTCGGACTCGGGGAACCAGGGGACCCTCTGCACGGTGAGGGTTGAGGCTTCGTGTGGAGCCTCCCCGGGCAGAGAGCCTCGGCCCTTGGAGTAATCGTTACCTTGGGAAGAGGGGAAGGAGTGAGCACTTGGGTTGGGGCCTGGGGCCACGGGATGAAACTAGCATGCGAGGGTAGCAGGGGCCCTGCATGAGTGTTGGGGGGTGACTCCCATGGCCCTGGAATGGTCATGAGTGATCATAAGGTGCTTGAAGAGGGGTTACGTGGGGGCTTGTTCCCAGACCCTTGGGGGTGGTCACAGGGTAGGTAGGTGGTGAAACAAAGTCATACCAACGCACTTCCCCAGCGATCATCGTTCGGTCCCTGCCGCCCTTGCAGTTGGAGTTCGCGGTGCAGATGACCTGTCAGAGCTGTGTGGACGCGGTGCGCAAGTCCCTGCAAGGGGTAGCAGGTAAGAACAGGGTAAACTTTTCTGCGGACAGTCCAGAGGCCTCTGGGAGGGACCAGGCGAATCTATTAGACGAACCCTCCTCCCATTTTACAGATGCAGAAACTGAACCCCAGAGAGTGGAAGGAATGTTCTCAGAGTTACACACAGACCTGGAGGCAGAGCCTAGAGTACAGCTGTCCAGCTTGCCCTGACAGGTTCTAACTGCTTGTCTTGCTGTGCTGAACCTCACGTGCCCCAGAGACTGAGGAGCTAGGCTGAAGGAGTTCTTTGGAAAACAGGCAGTTTTTGCTTGGGAAACAACATAATCTTGACAAAGCAAACAGCAGTGCTGGCCCTATACCATCCTGAGTAGCTTCTGGTTCTTAAAAGGCCAGCTGGTCTGGAGGTGGCCTGGCACAATTAGAAAGATCTGGAAAGGTAGAGCCACCAGCATGGCTCTGGGAACTGGCTTCCTTTGATTCTGTTAAGTGTTCATCCAGGCCAGGCTTAGTGGCTCATGCCTGTAATCCCAACACTTTGGGACTCCGAAGTGGGTGGATTGCTCAAGTCCAGGAGTTTGAGACCAGCCTGAGCAACATGGTGAAAACTCTTCTCTATAAAAAATACAAAAATTAGCTGGGCGTCATGGTGCGCACCTGTAGTCCCAGCACTGGGGAGGCCGAGGCAGGAGGATCACTTGAGCCCAGGAGGTGGAGGCTGCAGTGAGTTGGATTGTGCCAGTGCACTCCAGGCTGGGTGACAGAGTGAGACCCTGTCTCAAAAAAAAAAAAAAAAAAAACAGTCATTTGGTAGGTATGGACCAGACACTGGGGCTTTTTAGGGAGAAGAGTTCACATGGGTATCAGGCACATCCCCTACACTCAGGTGGAAATGAGCATGCAAGTGTTGCCTGGATGGCATTCATAGAATGCTTCGTGGGAAGAGCAATCCTGAGAGGGAATGAGATGAGATGGCTTTTGAACCTGGGACCCTGGTAGTGGTGGACTTTGTAAAGTGGTTAGGGGTGTGAGCTCTAGAGTTCAGACCCCCTCTTTGCCACTTAATGGCACTAAGACTTCATGCGTGTTACTTTTCGTGTTTCTGTTTCTTCCGTGTTAAATGGGGGATGATAATAGAAGCTACTCTGGAGGATTGTCCTGAAGAGTAACTGAGTTAATACAAAAAAAGCACTTAGAAAAGTCTTTGGCATGTAGTAACAGCCCAGTAAATCCTAGGGGTTTATGAGAGGAAGGCCTTACAGGTGGTGATCTGGATGGAAGGAGGCTGGAGGGGGCAATGTTGAAGCTGGGTTTGCTTAGACTATGTGTTTTGGGGTGGTGAGTGAGCCCTCCACTTCCTGTACAACTTGCTTGCCAGGAGAGCAGACAGTTGGCCTTTCTCTTGGACCCGGCTCAGTTTTCAGCCCTCAGCATGTTTCTTAGACACCAGATAAAGACTTCTGGTGACTCTGTGTTTTCTGGTCTGGCTTGGCTTTCTCATGGGGCCTGGAAAGGAAGTTGTAGTTTTCTAGAATGCACACACATAGAGAAAGAGAGTTGCCATCTCAGGAGGCCTGGGGGAAGGCCTTCTTAAGAGGTAAGCAGGAGGAGCACCCAGCCCAAGGCTCACCCCCTAGAATCTCTATCACTTGCCCTGGTGTTCTCTGTGGCCTTCTGTTTTCTCCCTCATTGGGCTCTGAGCCAACCAAGGGTGGGCCTGGCCACATTCCAAGGTCTGCCAGTCTTAAGAAGCAAACTAAATGGCTGCTTAGCTAAGGAACCAGCCTCCCTCTTGGTTCAGACTCAGTCAAGAATTCAGGAGGTGCATAGTGACAAGGAGCTTCCCACTTCAGGAGCAGAGAATCAGCTCTTCTCTGGAGACCCCAGGGTCTGGGAACTCTCCTATGCCGAAGCCTGTCATCAGGACATCTTATCTGCTGTGTGTCCAAAACATACTTAGGCCTCCACACTGCTGCAGGCCACCCCGCCTTTCCCTAGCCTGTGTAAGAACCTCATCCTTTGATGGGTTCCCCACTGCTTCTGTTGCCCCCTCTAATAGATGTTGCACATAAAAGCCAGTGTGATATATATATATATATATAAAAATATATATAAATAAATATAAATATTTTTTTTTTTTGAGACAGGGTCTTGTTCTGCTCTGTTGCTTGGGCTGGAGTGCAGTGGCACTGTCTCAGCTCACTGCAGCCTCCACTTCACGGTTCATTCGATTCTCCCACCTCAGCTTCCCGAGTAGTTGGGATTACAGATGTGCACCACCATGCCTGCCTAATTTTTGTACTTTTACTAAAGATGGAGTTTTGCCATGTTGGCAAGGCTGGTATCGAACTCCTGGCCTCATGTGATCCTGCCTCAACCTCCCAAAGTGCTGGGATTATAGGTGTGAGCCAGCACACCCAGCAGACAACTGACTTCGAGACCTGCCTGGTCAACCTGGTGAAACCCTGTCTCTATTAAAAATACTCAGAAAAATTAGTCAGACATGGGGGCACATGTCAGTAGTCCTACCTACATGAGAAGCTAAGGCAGGAGAATTGCTTGAACCCAGGAGGCAGAGGTTGCAGTGAGCCAAGATCGTGCCACTGTGCTCCAGCCTAGGTGACAAAGCAAGGCTCCATCTCGAAAATAAAAAAATACATCATTCATGTATTATAAAAATTACCCATTTAGGCCAGGCGCAGTGGCTCACACCTGTAGTCCCAACAATTTGGGAGGCCAAGGTGGGTGGATCACTTGTGCTCAGAAGTTCGGGAGCAGCCTCTGGGTAACATGGTGAAACCTCGTCTCTACTAAAAGTACAAAAAATTAGCCGGATGTGGTGGCACATGTCTGTAGTGCCAGCTATTTTGGAGGTTGAGACAGAAGTATTGCCTGAACCCAGGAGGTGGAGATTGCAGTGAGCCGAGATTGTGCCATTACGCTCCAGCCTGAGCGACAGAGCGAGACCCTGTCTCAAAAAAAAAAAAAAAAAAAAAA
>NC_045446.1:7534155-7534428 GCF_002776525.5 Piliocolobus tephrosceles | reverse complement strand
CCGCCTGTCTCGGCCTCCCAAAGTGCTGGGATTACAGGCTTGAGCCACCGCGCCCGGCCTTATTTTATTTTATTTCAGAGACAGAGTCTCACTTTTTCACCCAGGCTGGAGTGCAGTGGTGCAATCTCGGCTTACTGCAACCTCCGCCTCCTGGGTTCAAGCAATTCTTGTGCCCTAGCCTCCCGAGTAGCTGGGACTACAGGTGCGCACCCCCATGTCTGGCAAATTTTTATATTTTTGGTAGAGACAGGGTTTCACCATGTTGGCCAGGTT
>NC_045446.1:7496931-7534055 GCF_002776525.5 Piliocolobus tephrosceles | reverse complement strand
CAGACCTCGCCCTCCCAGACTGCTGGGATTACAGGCCTGAGCCACCGCACCCGGCCTATTTTGTTCTCTTTTTTTTTTTTTTGTCGTTGTTTTTCCGTGATGGAGTCTTGCTCTGTCACCCAGGCTGGAGTGCATTGGCATGGTGGCTCATGACTGTAATCCTAGCACTTTGGGAGGCCGAGGTGGGTGGATCACCTGAGGCCAGGGGTTCGAGACCATCCTGGCCAACATGGTGAAACCCCATCTCTATTAAAAATACAATAGGCCGGGCGCAGTGGCTCAAGCCTATAATCCCAGCACTTTGGGAGGCCGAGACGGGCGGATCACGAGGTCAGGAGATTGAGACCATCCTGACTAACACAGAGAAACCCTGAAAAAAAAAAAAAAATACAATAATTAGCCGGGCATGGTGGTGCATGCTTGTAATCCCAGCTACTTGGGAGGCTGAGACAAGAGAATTGCTTGAATCTGGCAGGAGGAGGTTGCAGTGAGCCAAGATCCTGCCACTGCACTCCAGTCTGAGCAATAGAGTGAGACTCTGTCTAAAAAACAACAAAAAAAAATTAAGCTATCTCCTACGGGAAAGATATTTTCTGTCTCTGTGGATTTGCCTATTCTAGACATCTCATGTACATGGCATTATATAATATATGTGGCTTTGTGACTGGCTTTCACATAGCATAATGTTTCAAGGTCCGTCCATGTTGTAGCATGCATCAGCACTTTGTTCCTGAATAGTATTTCATTGTATGGATGCTACATTTTATCTGTTCCTTAGTTGATGGACATTTGGGTTATTTTTATCTTTTGGCTATTGTGAATAATGCTGCTATGGATAGCCCACTTTAAAAAAGAAAAAAATACCGCTTTAAAAAGAATTATGTATATTTCCAAAGTTATAAATAATGCCTGATGAGTATTAGGACTCACATAAATCCTGGGGGCAAGGTGGCATTATCCCAATTTGTATGAAAAGAAACAGACTCAGAAGTGAGGAGACTTACTCAGGGTTACACAGTTACAAAGTAGCTTGCCTCTGGCCATGGGAAGTTTGGTGGAAATGGGGATGGAGAATTGCTGTCTGTTTCTCTGTTTCCTGCTGCCAGCACTGGGTGCCAGCCTCTGTTGCCCTCTTCCCTCTCTCTCTTGCCAGGTGTCCAGGATGTGGAGGTGCACTTGGAGAATCAGATGGTCTTGGTACACACCACTCTGCCCAGCCAGGAGGTGCAGGCTCTCCTGGAAGGCACGGGGCGGCAGGCAGTACTCAAGGGCATGGGCAGTGATCAGTTGCGTGAGTGACCATTATGGCCTTGGCCCCTCTGGGAGGGAGGTGGCTCAGAGCTGGTACAAATTTAACCATAGGATTCTTGGGCTCTGGGTTGGCGTGGCTTTGAGGAAGGTGTGAAAATTATGTGAGACTCCCTGCCCTTCCCAAGCTGCTGAAGAGGTGTGCTGGGTGAGGTGGTAAGCCAACCCAAGTATCTAATACCTTGCAGAGAATCTGGGGGCAGCAGTGGCCATCCTGGGGGGGCCTGGCACCGTGCAGGGGGTGGTGCGCTTCCTACAGCTGAGCCCTGAGCGCTGCCTCATCGAGGGAACTATTGATGGCCTGGAGCCTGGGCTGCATGGACTCCATGTCCATCAGTATGGGGACCTCACAAACAACTGCAACAGGTGAGTTGTCCGAAGTCTCCCCAGTAGCATCCTCAGCTATACATTTTCACACTTGCCCCTCACCAATACTCTGTGAGGCACATACACACAGGCACAACCTCCAGATGAGGAAACTGAGGCTCACGGAGGTTAAATGACTTGCCAAAGGTCCAGAGCAGGTAAAAGGTAGAGTTGGGATTTGAGTCAAGATCTGACTTTGGCTGGGCACAGTAGCTCACACCTGTAATCCTAGAACTTTGGGAGGCCGAGGTGGGCGGATCACCTGAGGTCAGGAGTTCAAGACCAGCCTGGCCAACATGGTGAAACCCCATTTCTACTAAAAATACAAAAAAAATTAGCCGAGCGCAGTGGCACATGCCTGTAATCCCAGCTACTTGGGAGGCTGAAGCAGGAGAATCACTTGAACTCAGGAGGTGGAGGTTGTGGTGAGCTGAGATTGCACCACTGCTCTCCAGCTCAGGGGCGACAGGGCAAAACACTGTCTCAAGAAAAAAAAATTTGATGTTGAAGGTCCTGCTTGTAACCACCTTACTGCCTCTGAGATGGAAGGGGACTTCTGGATACAGGAAAGGAAGGGTCCCCATGCCATGGTGTTAGTTATGCTGTGATATAACTAGTTGTTTACTCATCTGTGACTCCCCTGAGCCAGAAGCTTATTGAGGACCGGACCCATGTCTGATTCTTCTCGGTGCCCTCTACCCAAAGCCTAGCACAGAGTAGGCCTGTTTGTTGAATGAATGAATGAAGCAAATATAGATAGGTGAGAGGGTAGAGCACCTGCTCTGTGAGCTGCTTTCCTGCCCACCTGTTTCCTTTCTTTCTTAGCTGTGGGGACCACTTTAACCCTGATGGAGCATCTCATGGGGCCCCCCAGGACTCTGACCGGGTAAGTGTCTGTCTGGTTTTGGGCTTGAGCTGAGAGAGAACCTAAAGTCTCAGAGGCAGGGCAGGCAACTCTTGGGATCTTAACAGTGTGATTCCTTTTTAGTGGAGTCTTTTCCTCTCACTTTGTTTTGCTGAGTTTGGAAACATTTGTTGACACTTTCTGTGATCAAAGACCAGGGGATATAATAGATTACAGCCCTAGTGCCTGACCCAAGGAGCTCACAGTCTCTGGGAGGGATCACTGAATTCCATGGTTTCCAGGTAGTGAGATAATCGTTGCAGGAGCCTGCAAGAGGCCCTGGAGCCCAGAGTGAATAATTCATCTGCCTGAGGGGCAGGGGCAGTGCGAGGAAGTGAAATATGGAAGTTGAGGGTTTTACCTAAACTGAAAAGGCTGTCCCTGGCGCTCCCTAACACCCCTGGTCCTGGAGTTTCATTTTTCAGCAGAGAATCATTTCCCAATCTTCAGGGAATTGCGTGTTGCCTTAATGATTTTTTTGCCTTATCTGAGTACTAGTTGTATTGTTAGTTACTCAATCACTTGTTTTTTTATTTTATTTTTTGAGATGGAGTTTTGTTCTTATTGCCCAGGCTAGAGTGCAATGGCGTGGTCCCAGCTCACTGCAACCTCCGCCTCTCAAGTTCAAACAATTCTCCTGCCTCAGCCTCCCTAGTAGCTGGTACTATAGGTACACACCACCACACCCGGCTAATTTTTGTATTTTTAGTAGAGATGGGGTTTCACCAGGTTGGTCAGGCAGTCTGAAACTCCTGACCTCAAGCGATCCGCCCACTTCAGCCTCCCAAAGTGCTGGAATTACAGGTGTGAGCCACTGTGCCCAGCTCTGACTGTGCCATTTTCTATCTTGATGGGTTTGCAACCTTATGCCATAAAGCAAATGAAACCATGATATGTGTTTCTTAATGCATGTAACTGATTTTTGGACTTTTCACAGCTCTGTTACCTATCATGCTTTCCTTCTTTATTTCCTTTTTTTTTCTTTTCTTTCTTTTCTTTTTTGAGATAGGATCTCACTCTGTTGCCCATGCTGGAGTGCAGTGGTGCGATCATGGCTCACTACAGACTTGAACTCGTGGGCTTAAGCAGTCCTCCCACCTCACCTGATAGCTGGGACCACAAGCATGTACCACCATACCCAGCTAATTTTTTTTTTTTTTTTTAGAAATAGGGTATTACTCAGTGAAACCCCGTCTCTACTAAAAAATACAAAAAATTAGTCGGGTGTAGTGGTGGGTGCCTGTAGTCCCAGCTGCTCGGGAGGCTGAGGCAGGAGAATGGCATGAACCCGGGAGCGGAGCTTGCAGCGAGCCGAGATCGTGCCACTGCACTCCAGCCTGGGTGACAGAGCAAGACTCCGTCTCAAAAAAAAAAAAAAAAAAAAAAATGGAATGTTACTATATTCCTCAGGCTGGTCTCAAACTGCTGGGCTCAAGCAGTCCTCCCTCCTCAGCCTCCCAGTGTTAGGATTACGAGCATGAACTAGCGTGCCTGGCCTCTTGTCACATTTCTTTTTTTTTCTTTTTCTTTTTTGTATTTTTAGTAGAAATAAGGTTTTGCCATGTTAGCCAGGCTGGACTTGAACTCGCAACCTCAAGTAATCTGCCTGTCTTGGCCTCCCAAAGTGCTGGGATTACAGGCATGAGCCACCATGCCCGACCACTCTGTCACATTTCTAATGGTCAAAAGTTTTTACTCCCTGTTCTGGGAAATTGGAGAGGCATTTCTATAGAGTCCATTGCACAGTGCCATGCTTATGCTCAGTGATTAGTAATCTGCTGCTGCTGCTGCAAATCAAATGACTCCAAAGTTAGGAGTTTAAAACAACAAACATATACTGTCTCTGGGGCAGGAATTTGTGTGTGACTTAGCTGGGTGCCTGCAGCTCAGGGTCTCTCTCGGGGCTGCAGTCATCTTAGGGCCCCACGTGGGGAGAATCTGCTTCCAGGTTTGCTCATGTTGCTGTTGGCAGGCCCCAGGTCCTCTGGCTGTTGGCCAGAGACATCAGTTCTTTGCCACGTGGGTCTCTCCCTAGGGCAGGTCATAACACGGCAGTTGGCTTCCCTCACAGTGAATGAGCGAGAGAGAGATTGAGATTGGGAGAGGGCGTCTAAGACTCAAGCCACATTCTTTTGTAGCCTAATCTTAGAAGTGACACTAGGTCCAGCCCACGCTCAAGGGAGGTGCAAAGCCCTGGAGGCATGGAATGGCAGGGAGTGTTTCTGAAGGGCAGGAGACTGCCTTGTGACCTGTGTTTTCTTCCTGGGCCCCAGGTGGGGCAGGGAATCAGAAGGAGCTGGCATCAGAAGCTATACCTCACCCAACCCCTTAACTTAGACAAGGAAGAACAGAGCAGGAGTTGAGCAGCCAAGGCCACAGTGACTGGCAAGTTGCTGTTGGGTTTTTAGCATCTGCTTTTCCCAGATGGAAGAGAATTTCATGTAGGAATTTGCATCCCAGCCTGGTTGTCCCTTGCACATCTCCTAACTGATCTCTAAGCTCCCTTCTGTTCTCTCCTCATCTGCTCTAGTCCTTACTTTTCATAGACTGCACTAGAAGGATTGTTCTGAAGCCTGGAGTAACCAGGCCATGCCCCTGCCTGAAACTTGTCTTGGCTCCCAGTGCCTGAGAGTACAAGCTGGGCCTAGCTTCCTGGTGTGGACATTCAGTGCCCCACTCCCCCAGCCTGTTGCCCCTGCCTGTGTGCTGAGGAAACAGCCTGGAAAGGCTGCCTTTCCCTGAACTCCTCCTGCTGGGTCATGCCTCCAGCCATGCTGTCCAGGCTGCCCCCTGCCTTGAGGCTGCTCCTCAAGCTGGGCACAGTGGCTCATGCCTGCAATCCCAGCACTTTGGGAGGCCGAGGCAGATGGGTTACTTGAGGTCAGGAGTTTGAGACCAGCCTGACCAACATGGTGAAACTCTGTCTCTATTAAAAATACAAAAGTTGAGCCTGGCATGGTGGCTTATGCCTGTAATCCCAGCACTTTGGGAAGCTGAGGCGGGCAGATCACGAGGTCACGAGATCGAGACCATCCTGGTTAACACAGTGAAACCCTGTCTCTACTAAAAATACAAAAAATTAGCTGGGCGTGGTGGCATGCACCGGTAGTCCCAGCTACTCGGGAGGCTGAGGCAGGAGAATGGCGTGAACCGGGGAGGCAGAGCTTGCAGTGAGCCAAGGTCACGCCACTGCAGTCCAGCCTGGGTGACAGAGTGAGACTCCATCTTGAAAGAAAAAGAAATGAAAACAAAACAAAACAAAAGTTAGCCAGGCATGGTGGCGTGCATCTGTACTCCCACCTACTCGGGAGGCTGAGACAGGAGAATCACTTGAACCTGGGAGGTGGAAGGTTGCAGTGAGCCCAGATCGTACCACTGCACTCCAGCCTGGACAACAGAGCCAGACTCTGTCTCAAAAAATTAATTAATTAATTAATTAAAAGACATACAGAAACCAGCCAGGCCTAGTGGTGCGTGCCTATGATCCCAGTTACTCGGGAGGCTGAGGCAGGAGAATTGCTTAAACCCGGGAAGCACAGATTGCTATGAGCCGAGATCACACTGTTGCATTCCAGCCTGGGCATCGCAGTGAGACTTCATATCAAAACAAAACAAAAACAAACAAGCAAAAACAAAAAACCACTCTTCAGGGCTCTGTATCACCTCCCCCTCCTTGATCTTTCTGCTATTCAAGTCCCCAGTGCAGGGCATAACAAAAAGTGCCAGGTGCAAGCAGCAGATGTCCCTCTGGAAAATGAGATAAAGCAGAACTGGCGCTTCTTCCTGCCCATCAGTTGGTGACACAGTGAGATGCCTGGTTACTCAGCAGCAAGGTCATG
The DNA here is from genome assembly GCF_002776525.5 of Piliocolobus tephrosceles. Lineage (NCBI taxonomy): Eukaryota > Metazoa > Chordata > Mammalia > Primates > Cercopithecidae > Piliocolobus > Piliocolobus tephrosceles. The sequence continues at coordinate 7,527,638 of NC_045446.1, read as the reverse complement.
GGAGCCCACCCGCACTGGCACAGGCACTTGTTTCTGCCCAAAATGTCAGGTTGGGGACAATTTATTTGCACAGATGTGGGTTTCTGAGGCTCACTAGTAAGGCCTTGTCACCCCAAAACACACCAACTGTTGTATTCACCGTGTGTGTCATGACCCCTAATCTGTTCTGTGTCTGGGTCCCCACCATGTTCTGAGTCCCTGGAGGATGGTGACCTGCATACTGCCCGCCATGCCTGGTACAGTGTGTCTGACCTAGGAGGTGCTCATGGGTGTGTTATGGCATTTTTTCTTACCTTCAAAGCAGAAGGAGGGCAGAGCCAGCTTCTAGGGGCTGGGATAGGCTCTTTGCCCCTTGCGTTTCCTTCTGTTCCTGGAATCTGGGAGTCAGGGAAATGACACTGGCTGCCTATGATGGTCAGGGAAGCCAAGCTTGGCCAACTTAAGCCTATGGGAATTGAAGACAGCCAAGGGCTCACAGAGCCATCAGGAGGCTGCAGAACTGGGCTAACTGGAGGCTGAGAAGCAGTGCTGGGCAATGGCCTCACTGGAAAAACAGTCTGGTCTAACAGGAATGACTGCACAGGCAGGGGAAACTTCTACCGGCTCTTTTCAGCCCACTGTCATCCTGCCCAGGATTTCAGTTCCAGGGAGGGAGTGTTCAGATGGTGCAGGACTTCCTGGACCACTTTCCACTTCCAGAGAGGGCCAAGAGGACCTTGCCTGCCCAGTCCGTGGGGAGCTCAGATCCTACCAGACTGGTACCCATAGCAGAAAATGGGTACTTTGGGGAAGCAGGAAGAGGCATCGGAATCAGGAAGTCAGAAGATAGCAGATTGGCACCATGTGGCACACATCCCCTGTATACACACTGGGTCTCATTCCAGCACCGCGGAGACCTGGGCAATGTCCATGCTGATGCTGACGGCTGCGCCATCTTCAGAATGGAGGATGAGAAGCTGAAGGTAAGGTGGAAAAGAAGGCGGGCACCCTTCCTAACAGGGTCCATCGTCTGAGGCTGTCGTCTCTCCTCAAAGGTGTGGGATGTGATTGGCCGCAGCCTGATTATTGATGAGGGAGAAGATGACCTGGGCCGGGGAGGCCATCCCTTATCCAAGATTACAGGGAACTCTGGGCAGAGGTGAGTGGTGTGGGCCCCTGCAGGAGGCTGTGCTCTGCAGATGGTGCATGAGGAACCCAGGGGTGGGGACCTAAACAAGTACCCATCCTGACCACACATTCTTCTGCAGGTTGGCCTGCGGCATCATCGCACGCTCCGCTGGCCTCTTCCAGAACCCCAAGCAGATCTGCTCTTGCGATGGCCTCACTATCTGGGAGGAGCGAGGCCGGCCCATCGCTGGCAAGGGCCGAAAGGAGTCAGCCCAGCCCCCTGCCCACCTTTGAGCAGGACCTCACCTTGGCTCTGTTGCTGTCCTCCAGGGCGAGCACTTTCCTCTTCCAGAGGGGGCCAGAGGGACCTTGCCTGCCCAGTCTTTGGAGAGCTCAGTACAGGGCAGGAGCTGCTGCGGTGTTCCCTTGGCAAATGAGTTTTATTTTCATTTGGGATTTGGTGTTTTGTGCTTGTCTCCGTGCCCCTTATGGGCTTGGTGAACATAGCTCTGCCTCTGCCCTTTGTATCAGGGCCACCCCTTAGCATTGGAGCCAAACAAACCTGAATTGAAACCCCCACACACACTGAAGTCCCCATCTTCCTCCTTGGAGCCATAATGAAGAGCCACCACAGTCAAATTTCTGTTTGCGGCCTGTCCCCTCCCCTCACTATGGCTGATTGGAACCAGAATGAACATCTGACCGGTGGTGGCCCATGCTTTCCCTGAGAAATCAGCAGATCCAGCTTTAGTTTCTTCCTGTGGTTAGACCCATAACCTGGGAATATGGGAAGTTTTGGTGGCCCTCTTCTCCCTGCCTTATTGACGGAGTACCAGAAAAAGCCAGTCAGCTAAGAAGGAAGAATGAGGCAGGGAGAACCTAAGAGTTGCTGGAGAATCCCGGTTACTCTGGAGTCCCCTCTCTGAGCCTTTCCTGAGGCTAGCTGCCTCCTGCCTGGGATTGAACAGATGCTCCTGAATCCTCCTAATGCATCCCCCTGTTAAGATAATCTGGCTTGAGGCCGGGCACGGTAGCTCATACCTGTAATCCCAGCACTTCGGAAGGCCAAGGTGGGAGGATCTCTTGAGCCCAGGAGTTTGAGACCAGCCGGGGCAACAAAGTAAGGCCCCGTCTCTACAAAAAGTTTTTTTAATTAGCTGGGTGTGATGGTGCATGCTTGTGGTCCCAGCTACTTGGGAGGCTGAGGTGGGAGGATCACTTGAGCCTGGGAGGTCGAGGCTGCAGTGAACCGTGATCACACCACTGCATTCCAGCCTGGGCAACAGAGCAAGACTCCATCTCAAAAAACAAAACAAAACAAAACAAAACAAAAAAAACCCTGACTTTCTTTCTTTTGGTCGTAAGTAAAAACTATTAATTAACACAATAAGTGAAGTGCTTGGCACAGAGCCTGTCACACAAAATTAAGGGAGCAGCAGCTGTGATTCTGAGGCTGCGTGCGACCCTTGGAGGCAGCCCTAGCAAAGCTCCCCTTTCCTATGGTTGGATGCGCTAAAAAGGGAACAGTTTGTGGGGCCTCGGGTTCAGAGCCTTCCTACTCATCTATTCTGTCCCCGTACCCCCACCCCCATGGGGTGCCTTGCTCATCCTTGACAAAGCTGCTTTTATGACAGGGTAAGCTGGCAGACTATAGACTTTGCCCCTACACTGCCTACTTGGAACTGGGTGGGTGGTTTCACAGTTAGTTGTCCTTGGCTTCAAGGCAGAGCCCCTGGCTCTGCTCCCATTCCCCAGTCCCTGTTTGTTTTCCCTTTCAAGGCTGTGGGTTCCACCTCTAGCCCCAAGCCTTAGACTCTGCTCTTTCTTGCCAAACCTATGCTGGCTATTTTCCAGCTCCCTGTGGTTGCTGGGAGCCAAACCCTTTTAAGCCCAGACTCAGGCTGTCTTTCCCCACTTCCAGGTCATTGCAGAAACTCATCCTGGATTCTCCCCACAGCTAACCTCTGACATATCCTCTCACCTCCATTCTGGAATGGTACCTGGGTTTTAACCTTTTTAAGCCTAAACAGTTCACCATGACACCACTCTATTAACCTCTTTTTTTTTTTTTTTCCTTTTTTTGAGACAGAGTTTAACTCTGTTGCCAAGGCTAGAGTGCCGTGGCGTAATCGAGACTCACTGCAGGCTGGGTGCGGTGGCTCATGTAATCCCGGCACTTTGGGAGGCCAAGGCGGGCGGATCACTTGAGGTCAGGAGTTCGAGACCAGCCTGGCCGACATGGCGAAACCCCATCTCTACTAAAAATACAAAAGTTAGCTAGGTGTAGTGGTATTACAGTGCCTGAGTCCCAGCTACTCATGAGGCTGAGGCAGGAGAATTGCTTGAACCTAGGAGGCAGAGGTTGCAGTGAGCTGAGATCAGACCACTGCACTCCAGCCTGGGTGACAGAGCAAGACTCCATCTACAAAAAAAAAAAAAAAAAGATCAACCTCATTAGCTTTTCTTCTGAACTTCTGGCTGTGTGGTTTTTCAAAGTTTATTTTTAAATCACAGAACACTATTCAAACATTTCGAAGCCTCATCTGCAAAGCAGAAGTGGAACTGTAGGCAAAGATCCTCCGTTTTGGTCAGGCACAGTGGCTCACGCCTATAATCCCAGCACTTTGGGAATCCAGGGCAGGAGGACTGCTTGAAGCCAGTTAGAAACCAGACTAGCCAATAAAGCAAGACCCTGTCTCTATAAAAAATAATTTAAAAGGCCAGGCGTGGTGGCTCACGCCTGTAATTCTAGCACTTTGGGTGGCCGAGGTGGGCAGCTCACGAGGTCAGGAGATCGAGACCATCCTGGCTAACATGGTGAAACCCTGTCTCTACTAAAAATACAAAAATTAGCTAGGCGTGGTGGCATGTGCCTGTAGTCCCAGCTACTCGGGAGGCTGAGGCAGGAGAACAGTGTGAACCCAGGAGGCAGAACTTGGAGTGAGTGGAGATTGCGCCACTGCACTCTAGCCTAGGCGAGAGAGCAAGACTCTGTCTCGAAAAATAATAATAATAATTTAAAAATTAGCCGAGTGTGGTGGCGCAGACCTATAGTCTCAGCTACTTAGGAGGCTGAGGCAGGAGGATTGCTTGTGCCTAGGAGTGTGCAGCTGCAGTGAGCCATGGTCATGCCACTGTGCTCTAGCCTGCCTGACAGCGTAAGACCTTGTCTCTAAAAAAATAAAAATAATTTAAAAATAAAAAAGGTCTTTAATCCCAGCAATTTTTTTTTTTTTTTTGAGATGGAGTTTCGCTCTTGTTGCCCAGGCTGGAGTGCAATGGGGCGATCTCGGCTCACTGCAACCTCCACCTCCTGGGTTCAAGCGATTCTCCTGCATCAGCATCCCGAGTAGCTGGGACTACAGGTGCGAACCACCATGCCCGGCTAATTTTTTATATTTTTAGTAGAGATGGGTTTTCAGTGTGTTAGCCAGGTTGGTCTCGATCTCCTGACCTTGTGAACTGCCCACCTTGGCCTCCCAAAGTGCTGGGATTACAGGTGTAAGCCACCACACCGGGCCTATACCTCCGTATTTTTAAATAACATGGCCATCATTGTTTGTTATTTTCAGTCTTGATATTGTCTGTGGAATTCTGTATTAGGATGAATTCTGCAGTAAGTAACACAGTCTTAATAGTGGCCAAAGCAATTAAGACATTTAATTATGTCACCAGATCAACAGTCTGGAGATCAGAGGATTCACAGCAGGTCCAGTGGTGTGGGAATGTCAGGATACTGTCATGAACTGTGTGTTTCTCTTCATGTCCCCTCTCCCCTTTTGGAGGCAAGGGTGATTGCCACAGCTCCAAGCCTCCCATCGTCACACATTCACATGATAGGGTGGAAAGCTGGAAGGAAGGAGACCAAAAAGGGAAACCTCCTTTCTAACAGAGAAGAACACATATGCAATGGAATAATGAAAGTCAGCTGTGAAAATGTCTTTATCTGTGTTGTTACTAACTCATATTTTCCTGTAATCAGTTTCCTTTGTGACAGTGGCAGCTGTAACAAAGTACCACAAACTGTGGCTTAAAACAACAAAAATTTATTCTCACAGTTCTGAAGGCCAGAAGTACAAACTTAGTATCACTGGGCCGGAATCAAGGTGTGGACAAGAGCTTGCTTCCTCCAGAAACTATAGGGAAACGTCCCTTCCTGGCCTCTTCCAGCTTTATGTGGCTGCTGGCATTCCTTGGCTTGTGGCCGAATCTCACTCCAATCTTCAAGGCCAGCACCATCCACTCAGTCTGCTCTGTCTTCCCATTGCCTTTTCCTCTGTGTATTTGTGTCAAATCTCCTTCTGCCCCCCTCTTACAAGGACTGCATTACATGTGATTGCATTTAACACCACCAGAGTAATCCAGGATAATCTCTTCTTAGCAAGGGCCATTGATTCAATCACATCTTCAGAGACTTTGCCACATAAAGTAACATTCACAAGTTCCAGGGATTAGGACCTAATATCTTTGGAGGCCATTAATAAACCTGCTACAGTGACCTAGTAAACCACAGGTAAATTGATACAATTAACTTAGGAAAAGGTCTCATTAGTAAATTTGACAGGACTCTAGTTTCCATGACATAATTTCTCTCTAGCCTTTCTCTCCATTCGTTGTAAAGAGGTAAGGACTTTCCTTATCAGATTGTTTTATTGCAGAGATTGTTTTTACCTAAAACTAAGTTTACCTAAGTTTACAAATTTGATTTAGATCAGTGGTTCTCAGTGGGGATGGTATGGCCCATAGGGGACTTCTGGAAGTTTGTGAGGGCCATTTCTTCTGGCTGTGACAATGCTAGGTAGGGGTGAGGATGCTGCTGGTATTGGGGGAAGACTAGGGATACTTACCAACCTTCAATGTGCAGGATAGTCCTCCACCAAATAGCCCACAGGATACCTTTGTAGGTAAAAAATCACTACTTATTTCTATTTCAGATGGTGTCTTGCTCTGTCACTCAGGCTGGAGTATAGTGGTGTGATCATAGCTCATTGTAGCCTCCATCTCATGGGATCAAGCACTCCTGCCTCAGCTTCCCGAGCAGCTGGAACTACAGGCATGCACCACCATGTCCAGCTAACTTATTTTTTTTATTTTTGAGACAGAGTCTCACTCTGTTGCCCAGGCTGGAGTGCAGTGGTGTGATCTCAGCTCACCGCAACCTCTGCTTCCTGAGTTCAAGCGATTCTCCTGACACAGCCTCCTGAGTAGCTGGGATTACAGGTATGTGCCATGATGCCCAGCTAATTTTTTTTTTTTTTTTTTTGTATTTTTAGTAGAGATTGGTTTTGCCATGTTGGCCAGGCTGGTCTCAAACTCCTGTCCTCAAGTGATCTGCCCGTCTTGGCCTCCCAGAGTGCTGGGATGACAGGCGTGAGCCACCACAGCCAACCTTTTTTTTTCTTATTTTTTTTTGAGACATGATCTCTTAGTATGTTGCACAGGCTGGAGTCCAGTGTCATGATTATCGTAGCTCTGTGCAACCTGAAACTCCTGGGCACAAGCAATCTTTTTCCTCAGCCTCCCAGCTGGGACCACTGGTGCACATCACCATGCCTGGCTAATTTCGTTTCTTTTCTTATTTATTTTATTTTTTTCAGATGGAGTTTCACTTTGTCACCCAGGCTGGAGTGCAGTGGTATGATCTCAGCTCACTACAACCTCCGCCTCCTGGGTTCAAACAATTCTTGTGCCTCAGCCTCTCAGGTAGCTACGATTACAGGCACACGCCAGCACTCCCGGCTAATTTTTTGTATTTTTAGTAGAGATGGGGTTTCACCATATTGATCAGGCTGGTCTTGAACTCCTGACCTCAAGTGTTCCACCCACCTCGGCCGCCCAAAGTGCTGGGATTACAGCTGTGAGCCACTGCGCGGGAATAATTTTTATATTTTTTGAGACACAGGGTCTCCCTGGGTTGCCCAGGTTGGTCTCAAACTCCTGGGCTCAAGTGATACTCCTGCCTTGGCCTCCCAAAGTACTGGGATTATAGGCATTGAGCCACTGCATCCAGCCAAACTTCTTACTATGTGTCTTACATTGTGTTCAACACTTGTTATTGCTCAAAATGGCCTTATCCTTTATACGTACTTGCCAAGAGAAATTTTTATTAGAGACAAGGTCTCACTGTGTTGCTCAGGCTGGAGTGCAGTGGTGCTATCACAACTCACTGCAGCCTTAGCCTCCTGGGCTCAAGTGATCCTCCCACCTCAGCCTCCAGAGTAACTGGGACTACAGGCACACACCACCACACCTAGCTAATTTTTAAAATGCTTTTCGTACAGATGGGGTCTCACTATGTTTCTCAGGTTGGTCTTGAGCTCCTGAGCTCAAGTGATCCTCCTGCCTCAGTCTCCCAAAGTGCTAGGATTACAGGGATAAGCCACCACACCCATCCCCAGATTTACAATTAAAAAACTCTTACACCGAAAAACAAAAATAAAAATGTGGTAAAGCCAGTTATTTTATAGGTAAGAAAGGTGATACTCATAGATGTAAAGAATCTAGCTGGGTGTGGTGGGTCATGCCTGTAATCCTAGCACATTGGGAGGCTGATTCTGGAGGATCACTTGAGGCCAGGAGTTCGAGAGCAGCCAGGGCAACAAATCGACCCCTGTCTCTACAAAGTAAAAATTAAAAAATTATCTGGGGGTGGCTGGGCACAGTGGTTCATGCCTGTAATCCCAGCACTTTGGGAGGCTGAGCCAGGCAGATCACGAGGTCAGGAATTCAAGACCAGCCTGGAAAGTCCAGGCTGCAGTGAGCCATGATTTCACCACTACTCCAGCCTGGCCGACAGAGCGAGACTCCGTTTCCAAAAAACCAACCAAACAAACAACAACAAAGAAAAAACCTGCAAACTTTGAGATCAGCTAAGCCAAGCTAGACACTTTACAGAGGAGAAACTCACTGAGGGCTGGAGGAGGGAAGAGGGGTGCCCACCTGGACCATAAAACTGAATTAGGGCTAATGTAATGCTCTTTCCATTATTCCAGGTCAAGGAGTCAGATCCTTATTGAAGCCCCAGCATTCTGATTTGCCAGGTCTGTGAAGTTTGGCAAGATTCTTTACATCTATTTAATTAATTTATGTATTTAGAAACAGAGTTTCACTCTTTTGCCCAGGTTAGAGTGCAGTGGCACCATTACAGCTCACTATAATCTTAAAATCCTAGGCTCAAGGTGATTCCTTCTCCCTCAGCCTCTCAAGTAGCTAGGACTACAGGTGCACTACCACCCGCAGATATCTACACACACACACACACACACACACGTATGTATTTTTTGAGACGGAGTCTTACTCTGTTACCTGGGCTGGAGTGCAGCAGCCACTATCTCAGCTCACTGCAACCTCTGCCTCCTGAGTTCAAGCAATTCTCCTGCCTCAGCCTCCTGAGTAGCTGGGATTACAGACGCACGCCACTACACCCAGCTAATTTTCTGTATTTTTAGTAGAGATGGGGTTTCACCATGTTGGCCAGGCTGGTCTTGAACTTCTGACCTCAGGCAATCCGCCCACTTTGGCCTCTCAAAGTGCTGGAATTACAGGCGTGAGCCACCCCACCTGGCTGCCAGCTAAATTTTTAAATTTTTTTGGAGATGGGTTTTTGTCATGTTGTCCAGGCTGGCCCCAACCTCCTGGGCTGAAGCCATCTCCCTGCCTTAGCCTCCCAAAGTGCTGGGATTACAGGCATGAGCCACCACACCCAGCCTAAAATTAGTTTTACCTGTTTCTTTTCACCTTTTAAAATGTGGCTACTAGAAAAATCAAAAGCACCTATGGGTCTCACTGTGTTAAGGTGAGACCCCATGCATCGGGCGGGGGTGACTCCCACCTGTAATCCCAGCACTTTAGGAAGCCGAGACAGGCGAATCATGAGGTCAGGAGTTCAGGACCAGCCTGGCCAACATGGTGAAACCCCTACTAAAAATGCAAAAATTAGCCGGGCGTGGTGGTGTGCACGCCTGTAGTTGCAGCTACTCTGGAGGCTGAGGCTGGGAAAATCGCTTGAACCCAGGAGGCAGAGGCTGCAGTGAGCCGAGAGCTGCACTACAGCCAGGGTGACAAGAGTGAAACTCTGTCTCAAAAATAAATAAATGAATGAATAAATAAATAAATAAATACAATGGCTATGCTTACTGGGTAGCTAGGAGTTTGCTGTTTTCCTGTTCTGGGAATACTACTAGCAGTTTAGATTTCGGGAGATACCAGCGTACTGCCCCCTTTTCTTTCTTTTCCTTTTTTTTTTTTTTTTTGGACAGAGTCTCGCTCTGTCACCCAGGCTGGAGTGCCGTGGTGCAGTCTCGGCTCACTGCAAGCTCCGCCTCCAGGGTTCACGCCATTCTCCTGCCTCAGCCTCCTAAGTAGCTGGGACTACAGGCACCCGCCACCATGCCCGGCTAATTTTTTTGTGTGTGTTTTTAGTAGAGATGGGGTTTCACCGTGTTAGCCAGGATGGTCTCGATCTCCTGACCTCGTGATCTGCCCGCCTCGGCCCCCCAAAGTGCTGGAATTACAGGCATGAGCCACTCGCCTGGCCCAAGCACATGCCATTTCAATGGCCTTGTGCTACACAACTCCCACTCCCCTATTCTGCTCTCTGTTCCAGGCTCTGGTCATATTGGGCTTTTTTTTTTTCTTTTTTTTGAGATGGAGTCCTGCTTTGTCGCCCAGGATGGAGTGCAGTGGTGTGATCTCAGCCCACTGCAACCTCCACCTCCCAGGTTCAAGTGATTCTAGTGCCTCAGCCTCCTGAGCAGCTGGGACAGGTGCCAGTCATCACTCACAGCTTACGTTTTGTTTTCAATTAGCAATAATCGCACCTCGGATAAACCTCATTGGCTATGATACTGCCACTGTGCAAAGCTAATGTTTTGTAGTTTCAGTAGAGACAGGGTTTTGCCATGTTGGTCAGGCTGGTCTCGAACTCCTGACCTCAGGTGATCCGCCTGCCTTGGTCTCCCAAAGTGCTGGGATTACAGGTGTGAACCACTGCGCCTGGGCCATACTGGCTCTTGACTCTTCCTTGAACCAGCCAGATTTGCTTCTGCCCCAGCACTCTTTGACTTGTACTTTCTGGCTGGCATGATCTTCCCTCAGAGGATGGCTTAGTTCCCTTAATTACTCCAAGTCCTCATCACCATCTAACACGCTTATGTTTTACTTATTTCTTGTCTGTCTCTCCCCACCATAAGATCCAAGAAGGTTGGGATTTCTGTCATTTTTGTTTTCGTTGTTCAGTGCTATATTCTTGGTGGTGTCCACATGGTAGGTGCTATTAACTGAACACGCAAGCAAATATTTCCCTGAGTTTGTCACGTCTATGTTTTTGATGTATGTCTGCCACGCAACAATCTTATTTACATATTCAAAACTGTTTAAAAAAATTTTTGAGACGGAGTCTCATTGTGTCGCCCAGGCTGGGGTGCAGTGGCCTGATCTCAGCTCACTGCAAGCTCTGCCTCCCGGGTTCAAGCGATTCTCCTGCCTCAGCCTCCCAAGTAGCTGGGATTACACGCATGCGCCACCACACCTGGCTAATTTTGTATGTTTAGTAGAGAGGGGGTTTCACCGTGTTGGCCAGGTCCTGAACTCCTGACCTCAGGGGATTGGCCTACATTGGCCTCCCAAAATGCTGGAATTACAGGCGTGAGCCACCACTCCCGGACTAAAATTTTTTTAAATAAGGCTCAACTTTTGCTTCTTCCAGAATTGGTTTTCTCATTTATTAAACTGTTTATTGTGAAAACCTTCAAGCATACAGTAGCGTCATTCCATTATTTCTTGATTGGGAATTCCATCAGGGCAGAGGCCTTTGATTTTTCACCGTCTGCTAGGACCTCAGCAACCCCAGGGAATGTTTCCAAAGAATGAATTAATGGCATGAGGGCTTCTCCGGGGCCTGCCTCAGGTCCCCTTCGCGGTGCCCAGCACAGTCCCGGGAGCCGTTTGCCGACTCAAGGCGCCTGTCTTGGTTTCTCCCGCCAGGCCCTGCCTTCCCCTGTACACTCACGCGGCCACCTCCAGGCGCGGGTTTGGACAGGGCTTCCAGAATGGGAGGAGCCCTGACTTCCAATTGAACAAAGTTTTTCCTAGGAGCCCGCCGGTCCCAGCCCCACCCGGGCCAGAGGCCGCCTCACAGACTAGGCCTCTTTGCCGCCGGGGCCGCTCGCGCGCGTTCTCCTCTCTTCAGCCCTCCCTTTCCCTCCCAACCCTCCCCCCCACCACGGGCTGTGGCGGTTGGTCGTCCCTTTCCCACCCCCTCAGCTAACGAGCGGGCTCTAGGTCCTCTGGGATTGGCTGTGCGTGAGTGCATCTTCCCTCAGCGTTTCTGATTGGTCGCTGGACGCGCGGGATGCAGGTCCCCATTGGCTAGGCTAGGGCGCCTGCGCGGCGGGGTTCTCGGTCGCCAGCCATTCCTGGGGAGGACTGCCGCTCGTTCGGACGTCTTTCCTATCGCTGGAGGAGACGTCCGGGCTCTCCGGGAAGGCGGCTGCGGCGACAAAATGAAGATATTCGTGGGCAACGTCGACGGGGCGGATACGACTCCGGAGGAGCTGGCAGCCCTCTTTGCGCCCTACGGCACGGTCATGAGCTGCGCCGTCATGAAACAGTTCGCCTTCGTGCACATGCGCGAGAACGCGGGCGCGCTGCGCGCCATCGAAGCCCTGCACGGCCACGAGCTGCGGCCGGGGCGCGCGCTCGTGGTGGAGATGTCGCGCCCAAGGCCTCTTAATACTTGGAAGATTTTCGTGGGCAATGTGTCGGCTGCATGCACGAGCCAGGAACTGCGCAGCCTCTTCGAGCGCCGCGGACGCGTCATCGAGTGTGACGTGGTGAAAGGTAACGCGGAGGCGCGCTCGGGGGCGGGGGCGCGCTCGGGGCACTCTGCCTGTTAGCCACGCCCCTTACCCGGGGGTCGGTCACTGCGCGGTTGGGAGGGGTTGGGAAGTGCGCGGGAGCAGGCCGGAGGTGTTGGGGGCGCGTTGGGTAGAGCCACCCTCCTCCCCTGCGGTCCAGGAACCGTCCACCAAGTAGGAGGAAGCGGCTCTGGGTGGGTGCGGCGGCCACTGCGAGCCCAGCTACGGGGCCGGGGACGCGCCTGAGAGCCTTGCGAGTGTACCGGGGGCGCGCCTTCTCCTGGTCTCCTGGGCCTGGCACCCAGCGGAAATTGGGAAGTGACGGGCACAAGCCGGATCATGAAGCGGGGAAGATTTCTCCACTTCCCCACTTCCTCTCCAGACGTCGGTCAGAGCAAGGGAAGAGGGAAAAGGTGGGGGCTGACGCCCCCAAGGCCGCCCTCCTGTTCCCTCCCGATGAATGTGCTCAAGCGGAAGGTAACGGGGCCCTTGGACGTTTCTCGGGCTGGGGTCTGTTAGTCTTGTCTGGCATGGGTCTACTCACGGGCACAATTACACGTGGGTACGAGAGGGGCCCCTTCCGAATCACTTGGCCTTTCAATATTAGGTAGGTTAGGCGTGGCAGCTCTGTGCTTTCCTCCTCCCTCAAACCTGGGATTTTTCTTTGGGCTCGATTTTACGTTTGTCAGTTGGAAACCCCAGCCTTTTGCATGTGCAAGAAAGTTTGTTTTATGAAGGCCCCTTCTGCGTAGTCTTTACGTGCCAAGCCAGTGCCCTAGGGCAGTGTCTTTCTTTCATAAGCTTGGTGACTTTGCAAGGGGGCATATTCTGGCTGAGGGGGTCCTGGGGAGGGGTCTGTGAGAGGTCTTCATTAAACAGTGGCTAAACACGATTTACTGAATCAGTAGTAGTCATTGCTTGAGTAGTCTAATCCTCAGGGCAGATCCCTATTGCCTTTTCTTCGAGAAAAGTGTGTCACCATAATTTAAGCCTGACTAGGGACCCAGTTGACTTTTTCATAGCTTGAGTTTTTATTCCTTAAGGTCTTTTACATTGGCAAGGTTTGGTAGGACAGCCCTTGTGTATGTGGCCAGCCTCTGCTCCACTTTGGAACAGATCAGAGCTAACTTTGCCCTGTCATCTTGGAGGATGCAGCCTGGGAGTATCTGATGCCCTACTCCTGGTGGGTTCATACCTGCTCATACCCTGTGTGAGAAGTTTCAGGAATAGGAAATAAATGTAGGTGCAAGTGCTTATGTATCCCACCAAGATATTTCATTTGATGTCCTGGAAAGGCACATCTTTGGGGCCATTCCTAGTCCTTTAAGTGGGGGAAATATAAAGGGTCATAGTGTCCACTTCTAGGAACAAGTCCTTGTTCTGCATTAATACTGCATTCTATTTTCCTCAACTCAGGTTATACACGTCCACGACTATCCGGAATCGGGCTTTCCTGCTGGGTGCTCTGAGGCAGGCTGTATGGTGCATGGATTTTTGCTTTTGTTTAGAGTAAAAGAGTCGGGGAGGGTCTCAGATTGGGTACTTGTCCAGCAAAAGGATGGGGTATATGAGTCTCATTTATGAGAGTTTTGTGTTTAATTGACTTACCAAGTTTCTTTTGTGGTTGTTAGGTAGGGTGGCTACTAGATTGAGAGTCTAGAGTCAAACATCTGAAGGGACAGTCTCCCTGGAACTCAAGCTCCTTGCTTGCTTTCGGGTGGTAGAGAATGCCAAAAATTTGCCTGAATTTGCTTGGGACCCAGCACCAAGTGACAGTGGGGGTGAAGAGCATAACTGCCCATGAATTTTTAGAACTCCTGGCTGACTCCTTGTGAGAGTTAGAGGGAGTTTTGTGCATTTTGTTCCTTTGTAAACATTTGGCAGAAATGCATTGACTTACTCGGAGTGGTGGTCAACTATTTGCAGTTATGTTGTTGTGTAACAGAGCTCCTGATATACTTCGATGTAAGAGACTGTGGGAAAGATTTGAACATCATGTTCTCCACTGATGTTTTTCTATCTATTTGTGATGACGGAGAGTGAGGGTTGAAAGTTGGGAGTGTAGTAGAAGCGACTGGCTTTCTAAAGAGTGTATTCATTTCTTGTGCTAGGAGTGGTCATTTGATTGAGTCTCCTCGTGTTGGCTGACAGGGCTTTGAAAAGCACAGAAGCTTGGTGTTGCACAGGACAACCAGCTCTGTTTTCTTTCACTGGCAAAAAAAACAACATAGTTGCTTGGTTACTCTAGGAGCTTAGATAGGATTTGTAGAACAGAAATCTCAATAGCAACAGTGGATTATAACCACTCCACAGTTTCCTCCTATTAGGTGTTCAGAGATGAACAGCTTCCGGAAACGCGTACAGACTTGTGGGGAGATCTGAAAGACCAAAGAGGAAAATATCTCCTCTTCATTTTTGTGAGTGACTGTTTCTTCTTCCTATACAGAAATCTGTAGTTTCAAGTTTAAGATTTTTTCTTTTTTTTTTTGAGATGGAGTCTCGCTTTGTCGCCCAGGCCGGAATGCAGTGGCGAGACCTCAGCTCACTGCAAGCTCCGCCTCCTGGGTTCACGCCTTTCTGCCTCAGCCTCCCGAGTCGCTGGGACTACAGAGTCACTGGGACTACAGGCGCCTGCCACTACGCCCGGCTAATTTTTGTATTTTTAGTAGAGACGGAGTTTCACCGTGTTAGCCAGGATAGTCTCCATTTCCTGACCTTGTGATCCGCCCGCCTTGGCCTCCCAAAGTGCTGGGATTACAGGCGTGAGCCACTGTGCCTGGCCCTCAAGTTTAAGATTTTTAGTCTTAAGACAGGAGAACTTATTTTTCTGGATTCATTTAATTTTGGTACTGGAGGACTTTTGACGCCACCAGACCATTGGGAGATCTCTGTAAAACATTACTTGATAGTCCCAATGCAGTGATTTCCTTCAGAGTTTCCTTGAATTAGATCTCCAGGCAACAAGGTTCCTGGAATTTTTCAGATCTCTGGTTTTAATGGTCTTAGGAGTACTTGGGTTTCAGGACATCTTTAACATAGCTAGGTCTGTGCTTTGCCGCTTACTGCGATAGGGCGTATCACTATTGGATGTGGTTGAGTTAGCTGGGCCACCTGTTCACACTTTCTCCTCCAATATCAGGCTTAGAAACTTCCTGATACAGTTTGGTTATAATTGTATCAGATGGATTTTAAAATTTTGTACTTATTTTTATATTATTTATATATTATTTTTTGAGACAGAGTCTCGTTCTGTTGTCCAGGCTGGAGTGCAATGGCGAGATTTCAGCTCACTGCAGCCTCTGCCTCCTGGGTTCAAGCAGTTCTCCTGCCTCAGCCTCTCAAGTAGCTGGGACTACAGGCCACCACACCTGACTAATTTTTGAATTTTTAGTGCAGACAGGGTTTCACTATGTTGGCCAGGCTGGTCTCGAACTCCTAACCTCAGGTGATCTGCCTGCCTAGGCCTCCCAAAGTATTGGGATTACAGGCATGAGCCACCATGCCCGGCCTGGATTTTTAAATTTTTTGATCAGTTATGCAACTCATCTGGGCAGTCATTTGAATTATACATGTGACACCTCAGTTTTCAATTTTCACCACTTGGTCTGAATAAAAACCACCTAAGGAGGGAAACAGACAATGGGATGTCCAAATGCTCTTGTAAGCCCGTGGAAGTTTTTGTCTTATTCTAGTGTCAGGAATTTGTGGATGGAATTATCTGGACTATTAGAATCGTTCCTTAATATTACCTCAGAATGTCTAGAGGCCCCTCCCCCGAACAAGGCCTATGAGCTCCAGCAACTCTGCTTCCTCTCCACTTTGGGTCTTTCTGCTTGCCATCTCCAGGTGGTTTTGCCATTTCCAAGGATTACCTCAGCCTCTGCTTTTATTTTTATTTTTTATGTAAAAATTTTAAATATTTATTCATTCTTTTAGAGATAGGGTCTCGCTTTGTTGCTCAGGCCAGAGTGCAGTGGCATGATTATGGCTCACTGTAGCCTTGACCTCCTGAGCTCAAGCCATCCTTCCACCTCAGTCTCTCAAAGTATTAGGATTACAGGAGGGAGCCACCATGCCTGGCCCAGCCTCTGCTTTTAAAGGGCTCTTAGGCCACGTGCTAGTTTTTAGTTTTTTTGTTTTTTAGCTTACTCTACCCAAAGTGGAGATGAGAGATCACAGGACAACTTTAGTGCCTTATGGCTAGGCCGAAAGAAACACGTAGTTTTTCCCAAGTAGTAGATAAGGCTCCGGCCATGGGAGTGTTGAGGACAGAGTTGTGATAATTCTTTTTTCTTTTTGAGATGGAGTTTCACCCTTTTTGCCCAGGCTGGAGTGCAGTGGCATGATCTTGACTCACTGTAACCGCTGCCTCCTGGGTTCAAGTGATTCTCCTGCCTTAGCCTCCTAAGTAGCTGGGATTACAGGCACATGCCACCACAGCCAGCTAATTTTGTATTTTTAGTAAAGACGGAGTTTCACCGTGTTGGTCAGGCTGGTCTTGAACTCCTGACCTCAGATGGTCCGCCTGCCTCGGCTTCCCAAAGTGCCGAGATTCGGCGTGAGCCACTGTGCCTGGCCTCATTTTGTTCTTCTATCATCTCTGCCAGGTTCTAGTTGGCACGGCATTGTGTTTTGCTTGAGATGAAAGATAATATTCTATAGGGAAATAAACCTCTGGTTATTTCTAGGTTTGAATAATCATAATTCCTTATTCTGTAGCTGTTTATGTTTTACAAGGCACTTTTGTCTTTTCTCTTGAACCTCTTAACTTTGAGGTAGGTAGGATAGATTTGTCGGAGAAAATAAGTGGTAAGTTTCTTTTTATTTTTTTTTGAGATGGAGTTTTGGTCTTGTCACCCAGGCTGGAGTGCGGTAGCATGATCTTGGCTTACTACAACCTCCTCTTTCTCCTGGGTTCAAGTGGTTCTCCTTCCTCAGCCTCCCGAGTAGCTGGGATTACAGGTGACTGCCACCACACCCAGGTAATTTTTGTATTTTTAGTAGAGACTTGGTTTCACCATGTTGGCCAGGCTGGTCTTGAACTCCTGACCTCAGGTGATCCACCCATCTGGACTTCCTAAAGTGTTGGGATTACACGCATGAGTCACCGTGCTTGGCCAGTTTCTTTTCTTTTTTTCTTTTTTTGAAATGGAATCTTGCGGTGTCACCCGGGCTGGAGTATGGTGGTGCCATCTCGGCTCGCTGCAACCTCCACCTCCCAGGTTCAAGTGATTCTCCTGCCTCAGCTTCCCAAGTAGCTGGGATTATAGGTGTGCACCACCACACCTGGCTAATTTTTGTATTTTTAGGAGAGACGGGGTTTCACCACATTGGTCATGCTGGTCTTGAACTCCTGATCTCATGAGCCACCGCACCTGCCTAAATGGTAAGTTTCCTAAGATAACAAGTCAGTGATACCTGTATCTGGAACTGAGACCATTGAATTCTTAATTAAGGATCACTTTTGTGCTATGCCACGCTTCTGACTTCTACTTATTGATTGTATTTTTTTCCCATTATCCTGAGGTTTGTGTCATTGTCTTCAAATCCAGGGAAATGACTTGTTCTGTAGGAGCAGCTAGATGGGCATCCCAGTACGAAAGTTTCTAAAAATGAGGACCCTTGTTTGGAGATTATTAAGAATGTTTCTTATCTTAGTATTGTCATCCAGGTAGCTCTTTGTTTCTTAAACTGATATGACAGATAGCATCCTGGTACTTGGATGCTATCTGAGAGTAGCCACAGGTCGAGAATGGAGCTAAGCTCAGAACCTATTTCCTAGGGGCAGGCTTCTCTCGTTCAGATTCTGCCTGTGCTGTTGTGCTTTGTGAGTGTGGACTTGAGAATTTCTCTCCACTCTTTCACTACCTGAAGTTTTATCCTTCTGTGTGGTGGATAAGTATATAACTTTGAGACCAACATCCTGTCTTCTCCTACCCTACCACAGCTTACTCAGATCATGAGAGCTGCAGGGTTAACCTGCTTAGCAGAGCCTGTTAGCTGCAGTAATTGCAGCTTCATGCCTTATAGGTGAGAAACCAGATATTTCCTGTAAGCAGTCTGCTCTGTGAACAGAAGCCCAAGGTGTAAGGTATACCTCTGTCCCTTAAAGAGGAAAGAGTGGAGGATGTAATGTGGTCTGGGACAGGGGGATTGGGCATAAACTCAGCCACTAGGCTTAGTTTCTATTCCCATACCTCGTTGGCTTACACAGGGTCCATCTTCTCTGCTTCTAAGCCTTAAGTTTTAGTCATATGACACGGTCCTGCCTTATACCTTGACTTCTCAGGGATAGATTGTATAGCAAAGGGACATTGGAAGAGCTGTGATTCTGGTCCTGACTCTAACACACTTTGAGTGGGGCAAGCCATGTAAAAACTCTGAGCATGTATGTGTGTCCATCTGTTAAATGGAGATAATGATTCTTTGCCCTGCCTACCTCACAGGATTGTGAGGCCCAACTGAGGTCCTCCCGTACCTGAGAGTGCCTTGAAAACTTGGGAAGTACTGTGAAAAAGCAAGAGAGATCATATTGGAACAATGTTGTGAACTGCTTGCTTATTGCAGTCTAACTCTCTTGCCTTAATTGGACATGGGCTGAGAGATGGGTCATACCAAAACGTGAGTGGTCGTTTCCAGTGTTTGAGAGTTAGGCTTCAACAGTGAGCTAGGCCTCAAAGCTGTTCGGTGAGCTTGGGTTGAGAACACTGAAGAATTGAGTGATCTAGGAACCCTTTCTGCATTTTGTTCTGCTGGTTTGTGCTTACAGGAGATGGTGAAGATTTTTATCCTGTGTTGCAGTTCATCTCTGCTCCTTCTCTCACCAGGAAGTTGGGTGAGGTGGCAGGGTTTGTAAAGGGGAGAATGGGAAGAAGGCTGTAGGCAAAGATGACTGCTTGGGACAGTCAGAAGCTTTGTTATGTGGGAGCTACATTTTATGACACACTCCTGGAGAGGGTTTGGAGGCTGTGGAGGTAGCTGGCAACAGCTGGGTGCTGTTGTGTGTCCAATTTGGGACTCATCAGGTAGCATGCCCTGCCCCCCTAATTGCTAACCCTCTGTCTGCTGCTTTATCAGACTACGCGTTTGTTCACATGGAGAAGGAAGCAGATGCCAAAGCCGCAATCGCGCAGCTCAACGGCAAAGAAGTGAAGGGCAAGCGCATCAACGTGGAACTCTCCACCAAGGGTCAGAAGAAGGGGCCTGGCCTGGCTGTCCAGTCTGGGGACAAGACCAAGAAACCAGGGGCTGGGGATACGGCCTTCCCTGGAACTGGTGGCTTCTCTGCCACCTTCGACTACCAGCAGGCTTTTGGCAACAGCACTGGTGGCTTTGATGGGCAAGCCCGTCAGCCCACACCACCCTTCTTTGGTCGCGACCGCAGCCCTCTGCGCCGTTCACCTCCCCGAGCCTCTTATGTGGCTCCTCTGACGGCCCAGCCAGCTACCTACCGGGCCCAGCCATCAGTGTCACTGGGAGCTGCCTACAGGGCCCAGCCTTCTGCCTCTTTGGGTGTTGGCTATCGGACTCAGCCCATGACAGCCCAGGCAGCCTCTTACCGCGCTCAGCCCTCTGTCTCCCTTGGGGCCCCATACAGGGGCCAGCTGGCTAGTCCTAGCTCCCAGTCTGCTGCAGCTTCTTCACTCGGCCCCTATGGTGGAGCCCAGCCCTCGGCCTCGGCCCTTTCCTCCTATGGGGGTCAGGCAGCTGCGGCTTCTTCGCTCAACTCCTATGGGGCTCAGGGTTCCTCCCTTGCCTCCTATGGTAACCAGCCATCCTCTTACGGCGCCCAGGCTGCCTCTTCCTATGGGGTTCGTGCAGCTGCTGCTTCCTACAACACCCAGGGAGCAGCTTCCTCCTTAGGCTCCTACGGGGCTCAGGCAGCCTCCTATGGGGCCCAGTCTGCAGCCTCCTCACTAGCTTATGGAGCCCAGGCAGCTTCTTACAATGCCCAGCCCTCGGCCTCTTACAATGCCCAGTCTGCCCCATATGCTGCACAGCAGGCTGCTTCCTACTCTTCCCAACCTGCTGCCTATGTGGCGCAGCCAGCCACAGCTGCTGCCTATGCCAGCCAGCCAGCAGCCTATGCCGCACAAGCCACTACCCCAATGGCTGGCTCTTACGGGGCCCAGCCGGTTGTCCAGACCCAGCTGAATAGTTATGGGGCCCAAGCATCAATGGGCCTCTCAGGCTCCTATGGGGCTCAGTCGGCTGCTGCGGCCACTGGCTCCTATGGTGCCGCAGCAGCCTACGGGGCCCAACCTTCTGCCACCCTGGCAGCTCCTTACCGCACTCAGTCGTCAGCCTCATTGGCTGCTTCCTATGCTGCCCAGCAGCATCCCCAGGCTGCTGCCTCCTACCGCGGTCAGCCAGGCAATGCCTACGATGGGGCAGGTCAGCCGTCTGCAGCCTACCTGTCCATGTCCCAGGGGGCCGTTGCCAACGCCAACAGCACCCCGCCGCCCTATGAGCGTACCCGCCTCTCCCCACCCCGGGCCAGCTACGACGATCCCTACAAAAAGGCTGTCGCCATGTCGAAAAGGTACTGTATGCCCCCCCGCCTCTGCCCCCAGCTGGGGCTTAGGGCAAGGGGCTGAGGTTGGCATGGGAGGGAAACTGGAGGCATCGGCCCCTCCCTCGGTCTTCTCTTCTCTATTTCTGTGGGATGTCCAGAGGCCGAGGGGAGCAGTGTCAGTGAACTTCTCTGGTCACCAGGGTTCAGGTGGAGCATAGTGCTCAGCCTGGGGTGGTACCTGCTAGTCAGACCAGGCACACTGTCACCTGTCTAGGCTAGCCCAAGTGTCATTGGAGCTACTGCCTGCAGGACTGTGGCCCATATCCTTTCCCACTGTCTCAAGGATCCTTAAGCCTATTACGTGGTTGTCCTGGCTTTGGCAGGGATGGGGGTTAAAGAGTAGTCCCTTTGGCACTCACTGGCTAAAGGCAAGTTTATGAGGTGCGTCCACTCTGGGAAGTTGGGGACCTTGCTTTCATCCGCCGTTCTGTTGATAAACAACCAAGGTCTTTCTCTGCAGGGCCCAGGGGTGGAGATAGTTTGCTGTGGTGTGGGAATGTAGACCAAAATCCACCTTGGCCAGTTCAGAGGGGAGGACTTCAGTGGAGGGTTTGGTTTCCCACTGAGTTGAAGCCAGGCTTGATTTTTTTGGCCTGGATAGGGTGATGAGCCTTCTGACTAAAGGAAATCAATCTTTTGGAGACCAGTGTGATCACACCCTCCCTTTCCCCATTGGCATCTCCCCAGTGCCCACCTGGAGTCCTCCCCTCAATTGTCTCATTCACCAACTGTCTTCTTCTCTCGACTAGGTATGGTTCCGACCGGCGTTTAGCCGAGCTCTCTGATTACCGCCGTTTATCAGAGTCGCAGCTTTCGTTCCGCCGCTCGCCGACAAAGTCCTCGCTGGATTACCGTCGCCTGCCCGATGCCCATTCCGATTACGCACGCTATTCGGGCTCCTATAATGATTACCTGCGGGCGGCTCAGATGCACTCTGGCTACCAGCGCCGCATGTAGGGCCATCCTGGGATGGGGTACCACAGGGCGGGAGGGAGAAAAGAGGTGGGTAGGGTTACAGATCCAGCTTATAACTACTCTGGCCCATACCTTTCCTGGTTGTGGTTTTTCATCCCCTCTACCATGTGGGCCTTCCCCAGGAGATGATCCTTTTGAGTGTTCGGCAGTAACCTACGTTGTTCCTTCGCCTCAGCAGCAAATCTTGCTACTGGCTCTAGATCTGCGGTTTTCCCTCTACCCTGCCTCCCGTCTCCCCAGAATGGGAATTTCTTTTATGTTTTTATTTTTTTTCCTGGCTCCTTTTTATTTTTGTGCGCGATATTTAAGGTCGTCTGGATGGGGAAGCAACCTGCAGCTGAGGTCGCCGGCGCCTTTTTCTTTTTAGATGGGAAGGAGGCCAGGAAAGGGTTAGCTTAACCATTTCCTATGCGCCAAGCTGTGCCAGCAGTCCAGGGTACCCTGACTGTCCCTCTGTAGACTGTTGAGACTGAGTTCTTGTTGGGACAGTCAGTTGGCATGTATCCAAGTCCCTGCTGACCACTAATGTTCTAGCTGATGGTGAGCGGCACAGTCCCACTTCCCCATCTCCCCAAGTAGGTGGTGTTAGAAAACCTTATTTTTTTTTCCCTTTTGTATGGACTACAAATAAAACTTGGGGCAATTTGCAGTTTGGAAACCTGGTTGTCATTGTCTTGATTGCATTCAGTGTCAAAGCAGCCAATTTGACATCCAGGAATACATGATGGCTAAAGGGAAGGCAGTCAGAGAACCCAGGACTGGTGAGGAAAGGGGTTTGAATGTGAGAATTAGAAGGATTGCCCTGTGGCCCAGAAGGATTTAGCTTATCGTCGTCCTGCTAGCCTGCCATCTTTCAGACTGGAGTCCAGAGCAGGCGGCCTGGTCCTCAGCCCTCAACTTGAGTTAGTCACACCAAAATGCAGTAAATAATGCCCATTTTCCTCTGCCTGTGCTTGATCATTTTCCCTCACTTTTTTCTAGTTCAGGAATAACCTGTGTTCCAATGGGATGGTTTTGGGGTTTGGCCTCTCAGGAAGTGGGGAGTGGGCTGCTGTGGTATTTACAGGCTAGTGGATCCTTTAGGCAGTAGGCTCAAATGAGTGCTGGGGCTGGAACCCAGAGAGGAACCAGTAGTGGAGTGGGGGTAATGGCATTGCCTGATACTGCCCTATGGTTGGAAGAAGGAAGGGCAGAGAAAACTTGAAGCAGATATGGGGCATTCTGGTTGTATTTTGCCTGTTGAGCTGTTACCATGGAGTATCCTGTGTCCTGCCAACCCCTGCCATTATAGTAACTGGAGACTCCTTCCCCTATCCCTATCTGTTAAGATTTTCAGATGTCCTCTCTCTGGGTTTATATTTGAAGGTATAGAATCTGGGAAGGGGTGGGGTGCAAGCATAACCAAGTAGGGATGCTAGGGTTGGGTGGGGAATTGAGGACTCTTTTTATGCTTTTATTCTAGGGCTGGGGATTGAGGACCTGGGCAAAAAATATGACATTTCCAACCAGGGACAAGATGGAGGCTTGGGCTTAATGCTGGGTAAACGGAAGACTGGTTGAGTGGGATGATAATGGGAGAACATACTGCTCCTTTGGGAAAAGGGGCTTTAAAGACTGGGTTTGGGAGCCTACTGGGGCAAGGCGACTTTGGGGAGGTGTACGTGTCAGTCAAGTGGAGGTCAGGTGGGTTGTCTTACGCCTCCTTTACTGGCTTCATGTGAACTTGCCTGTGACAGAGGCTCTTGCCCTAGATGTCCTTTTCCCTCTTGCCATCGTGCAAAAACATTCAATCTTATATGACTGTGAGTTCTTATTTGTGGATGCTAACTGGGGTAATCTCAGGGAGTACTGGGGGCCATGGCTCTTTGCCTTGCTTCTCTTTCTGCTCACTGCTTTGCTTTCAGGTGCTTAGCTGCTCCTTTTTATTTCTTTGCAGGACTGGGAAAGAATGGGAGGAGGATTTTGATAAGTTTCTTGTTTTCTGCGTGGTGATGGGGTGGTCTGAGGGCCAAGCTAATAAGCCTACCTTTGGTTATTACCCTGGAAAATGGAGGGTTGATGGTAGGGTTATGATTGTGGCCTGCGTATTTGCAATTTTTCTTTGTCAATGTGGCTTTCTGTCATCTTCCTTTTCTCCAGTGAGGGTTCTGCCACTGTCTCAATCCCTTGGTTCCTGCAAAAAACAGCTAAATGTGCTCTCAGGGCCCGTGGTGATGTTCTCTGTCACAGTCCCAGGTCTTGAAAGTGACCTGGTCCAGATGAGCGCTCTGCCTGCTTGTCATCTTTAGGTCCTGCTGCCTCAGCCCTCAGGCTCCTAACTGCTCAAGCCAGAAGGAGCTACAAAGCCAAATCATTTGTCATTTTTCTCTTGCAGATTGTTTTAAAATCTCCCTCCCCTCTTTTATTTTAATTATGTCACCTGTGTTAATCCTATAGCCTGCTTCTTTGGTTTGTGGATTGCTGATTTGAAGTTCTATAATTTGGGGAAAGTTGGGTTGAGTGAATGGGAGGACAGACATTGAATGTGTGTTTTGGAAAAATGGGCTCTCTATCTTCAGATTATTCAACTTCTCCACCTATCACCTCTACAACTTGGCCTTCGTTGGAGAAGTTTTAGTTGGCTTATTCCTGGAACAAGACCACCTAGAGGCTTTTAGCCTTGTCACCCTGCCCTCTTCTGAGGTTTGGACCTTGTTTTAAATTCTGTGTGTGGTGGACTTGAGACCATCTTTTGTAATCGAGGTAGTGGGACTATCACTGAGGGGGTCAGCCTATCCAGGTAGGCTACTGTTCTAGTCAAACCCATCACTTAAATTCTGCCACAATCTGTGCACAGACTATTGGTTGATCCTCCAGGCATTTTGTCCTATTAAGCTAAATAGGTGGACATCATGGGATGGATGAGGTCATAATGAAAACAGATTTACTAGATTTATGGACCTAGTATACTATGTACATATGGAAAACTGAATTTTAAAATCTATAGGTACCTTCAAATGGTCATAAAGAGTAAAAGTCTATAGTTTTCTAGAAAATAATTCTTAAATCTGGGTTTCATGTCTAGATTTAAATCATATCATGTATCTGTAGTGCTTCAAATGTGTCCAGGTGTGGTAGCTGACACCTGTAATTCCCAGTGCGTTGGGAAGCTGAGGCAGGAGGATTGCTAGAGGCCAGGAGTTTGAGACCAGCTTCGGCAATACAGTGGGATCTTGTCTCTACAAAAAAAAAAAAAGGCCAGCTGTGGTGGCATGCACCTGTAGTCCTAGCCACTTGGGAGGCTGAAGCAAGAGAGGATTGCTTGAACTCAGGAGGTGGAGGTTATGATCACGCCACTGCACGTCAGCCTGTGTGACAGAGCAAGACCCTGTCTCAAATAAATTAAGAAAGCCTTGCTCAGCTAGCTGAGGCAGGCTTTGGGCTGACCTTGAGGGATTTATTGTCTGGGAGGCAGGACCTACCTCAGTGAGCTAGTTTATGTGAATAATTATTGATAGGCAAGTGGTAGGTAAGGAAGGAGAGAATGTGGCAGTAGTCCCAGGTAGTTAAAACTTTTTTCTGGAGAAATGGTTTGCTTTTAATACCGACTTGGGGCAGGTGTCATGGCTCAGGTCTGTAATCTTAGCGCTTCTGGAGGCCGAGGTGGTCGGGTCCCTTGAGTTCAGGAGTTAAGACCAGCCTGGTATACATGGGTAAACTTCATCTCTACAAAAAAAAAAAATTAGTCGGCCGTGGTGGTACGTACCAGTAGTGCCTGTAGTCCAGCTGAGGCTGGAGGATCTCTTGAACCTGGGAGATGGAGTTTGCATTGAGCTAACATCATGCCGCTGCACTCCAGCCTGGGCAACAGAGTGAAACCCCGTCTAAGGAAAACATAAAAACAACAAAAAAAAGTAAACTGACTTGGTATAGACAAGAGTGACTGTTGTCTCTTTAATTGGGTTTTTAAGGTTTTTTTATTTTTTGAGTGTCACCCAGGCTGTAGTGCAGTGGCGTGATCTCCACTCACTGCAAGCTCTGCCCCCCAGGTTCCTGCCATTCTCCTGCCTCAGCCTCCTGAGTAGCTGGGACCACAGGCACCTGCCACCACGCCTGGCTTTTTTTTGTTTTTTGTTTTGTTTTTTTGAGAGGGTCTCACTATGTTGCCTAGGCTACACTTGAACACATAGTTCAAGTGATCTTCCTACCTTGGGCTCCCAAGTAGCTGGGACTACAGGAGATTTCCTGAATTTGAATCCTGGCTCTACCTCTTCTTGGCTGTGTGATCTTGGACATATCACGAACACTGTCTCTGTTTTGTTACCTATAAAATGAGGATAATAGCTAACTACAATAAATTAAATAATACAACAAACTAAATTTATATTAGTGTAGCCAACACAATTTTTTTTTTTTTTTTTTTTTTGAGACAGTCTCGCTCTGTCGCCAGGCTGGAGTGCGAGGTGGGGTTTCATCATGTTGGTCAGGCTGGTCTCGAACTCCTGACCTCAGGTGATCCGCCCACCTCAGCCTCCCAAAGTGCTGGGATTACAGGCGTGAGCCACCGTGTCCGGCAACCAACACAATTATATTAGTCTTCATAGCAACTCACATGCGTTAGCTATTTCTTTTTTTTTTTTAAGATGGAGTCTTGCTCTTGTTGCCCAGGTGGGAGTGCAATGGCGTGATCTCGGCTCACTGCAACCTCTGCCTCCTGGGTTCAAGTGATTTTCCTTCCTCAGCCTCTTGAGTAGATGGGATTACAAGTGCCCGCCACCACATCCAGCTAATTTTTGTATTTTTAGTAAAGACAGGATTTCACCATGTTGGCCAGACTGGTCTTGAACTCCTGACCTCAGGTGATCCACTTGCCTCAGCCTCCCACAGTGCTGGGATTATGGGTGTGAGTCAACATCCCTGGCCAACATTAGCTATTTTTTTTTTTTTTTTTTGAGACAGAGTCTTGCTCTGTTGCCCAGGCTGGAGTGCAGTGGCACGATCTCAGCTCACAGCAAGCTCTGCCTCCCGGGTTCACACCATTCTCCTGCCTCAGCCTCCCGAGTAGCTGGGACTACAGGTGCCCGCCACCTCGCCTGGCTAATTTTTTGTTATTTTTAGTAGAGACGGGGTTTCACCGTGTTAGCCAGGATCGTCTGGATCTCCTGACCTCGTCATCCGCCTGCCTTGGCCTCCCAAAGTACTGGGATTACAGTCGTGAGCCACCACACCTGGCCAACATTAGCTATTTCTAAACCTATTTTGTAAATGTGGGAGTTGAGGTTGTTGGTTAAGTGACTATGGTTTTTTTTGTTTTGTTTTTGATATGGAGTCTTGTATCACCCAGGCAGTAGTGCAGTGGTGTGATCTTGGCTCACTGCAACCTCCTCCTGGGTTCAAGCAATTCTGCCTCAGCGTCCTGAGTAGCTGGAACTACAGGGATGCACCACCACACCCAGCTAATTTTTCTGTTTTTAGGAGAGGCGGGGTTTCACCATGTTGGCCAGGCTGGTCTCGAACTCCTGATCTCAAATGATCCTCCCACTCGGCCTTTCAGAGTGCCGGGATTACGGGTGTGAGCCACCATGCCTGGCCTTAAGTTACTATTCTTGAGATCAAATGGCTCAAGGAACTGAACCAGACATTGGAACCATCTAGGGCTTTGTTTATAATCGTTATGCTGTACAACTGTTGGGAGAGTCAAATGAGAACATGTGACACATATATATAGTCACTTCTTATGAAATGTTAGCCATCTCATATTAATGAGTTAGAACATTCTGGGGACACTGGGATTGCCTAGTGGAGCAGCACACAGCTGATCCAAAGATTTTGTATATAGGTGTGAGTACAGCACATACTTGCAATAGTGAAGGCAGTGAATTTTTGTAATTAGCGGTACCTAGAAGTGATTTGGCTACAGACCACATCAATTTTGGTCACCTCCAGTCTCTGGCAATACTATTTTGTGTCCTAGGAACAATTCTTGTGGATATGGAGAAGAAAGGTTATTGATAGTGCAGGGGACTTTCAAAGACATTAAGGAAGGCTAAGAGGTTGTCGTTGGCAGTAGGATTGGAGGCCTAGGAAGCCTTCTGCCTGATTACCATTGAACATCCCTGGAGAATGGCTTTTTAGTTTGCCCTCTTATCAGACTTGTAACTCATTTCTGGACCAGGAGCCAGAGTTATTTATTGGATTTATAAGTTATATTAAGATGTTTAAGTTATATATTCGTTCTTGAGCCTGTAAAACTCAGATTGGACTGGGCATGGTGGCTCACGCCTGTAATCCCAGCACTTTGGGAGGCTGAGGCAGGCAGATCACCTGAGGTCAGGAGTTTAAGACCAGCCTGACCAACATGGTGAAACCCTGTCTCTACTAAAAACAAAAAATTAGCCAGGCGTGGTGGCGTGTTCCTGTAATCCCAGCTACACGGGAGGCTGAGGCATGAGAATCACTTGAACCTGGGAGGCAGAGGTCGCAGTGAGTCAAGACTGAGCCACTGTACTCCAGCCTAGGCGGCAGAGTGAGACTCCATTTTAAAAAAAGAAAAAAAAAACCCATACAGATTACATTTTTATGTCTAAGTAGTTTTCACTGTCACCTGTGTTTATCCCTAAATTTGTATTTGTCCCTCATTTCCAAGAGTCTGATCTCTTATTTCTCATCTATATGCCTGTATACACTGCCCTTTTTATTGAAGATTGGCAGCCAGATTACATATTTATTCTTGGCTCTGAGAAAATGTCAGCTTTCTAGATGACTGGACAAGTCACTTAACCTCTGAAGAGCTTGGTAGCCTCTAGTCAGCAAATTAAGAATCACCAAAATAGCATCTACCATGTTCCAGACAACGTGCTTTTATTTACTTTAATTTTTTCACATGGTCTCTGGTTGCTGAGGCTGGATGGAGTGCAGTGGCATGTTCTTGGCTCACTACAGCCTCTGTCTCCTGAGCTCAGGTGATTTCCTCACGTCAGCCTCCCAAGTGCCTGGAACTACAGGTGTGCACCAACACACCCAGCTAATTTTTTTGTATTTTTAGTAGAGAGAGGGTTTCTCCATGTTGCCCAGGCTGGCCTTGAACTTCTGGACTCAAGCAGTCCACCCACCTTGACCTCCCAAAGTGCTGGGATTACAGGCATGAGACACTGTGCCCGACCAACAAGGTGGTTTTAAAACATCCCTTTTGCCAGGTACGGTGGCTCACACCTGTAACTCCAGCACTTTGGGAGGCTGAGGCGGGTGGATCACCAGAGGTCAGGAGTTTGAGACCAGCCTGGCCAACATGGTGAAACCTTGTCTCTACTAAAAATACAAAATTAGCTGGGCGTGGTGGCATATGCCTGTAATTTCAGCTACTTAGTAGGCTGAGGCAGGAGGATCCCTTGAACCCCGGAGGTGGAGGTTTTCTGTGAGCTGAGATTGTGCCATTGCACTCCAGCCTGGGCAACAAGTGCAAGACTCCTTCCCAGATAGATAGATAGATAGATAGATAGATAGATAGATAGATAGAAGTACAAAACTCCTTCTCAGATAGATAAGATAGATAAATAAAACATCTCTTTTGATGTCATTCTCTGTAGTTTAGGTGGTAAGGCAGAGGATTTGAATCAGATCTCTTTAATTGGCCTTTATGTTTTTTTTTTTTTTTTTTTGGAGGGGGAATTTCACTCTTGTTGCCCAGGCTGGAGCAGCGTAGTGGCACGATCTTGGCTTACTGCAACTTAACGCCTCCTGGGTTCAAGTGATTCTTCTGTCTCAGACTCCCTAGTAGCTGGGATTATAGGCATGCGCCACCAAGCCCAGCTAATTATTTTTTTTTTTTTTTTAGTAAAGATGGGGTTTCTCCATGTTGGTCAGGCTGGTCTTGAACTCCCAACCTCAGGTGATCTGCCCACCTCGGCCTCCCAAAGTGATGGGATTATAGGCGTGAGCCACTGTGCCCGGACTAATTGGCCTTTTAGTTGAAAATCTTTTATTTTTTTTAAGGGGCATTAAGTTCCTTTAGTACTGAGTAAAATACAGGTAGGTATGTATCAGTATGAAGACACTTGAACTACAAACTTCTCTACCTGAAGCTTCATTGTGTTCCAGTTGTCAAAGTGGTGATCAAAATCTGTTAGCTTGGGTTACCTCTGGCTGTTTGGTACCTGCTTTTCTGTTTGGGGAAGACTGGAACGTGTACTAGGTGATGAGTAAAGGTGCGTGTTTTCAGTACTAAGTGTACAGGTTTTTAACCTGATATTGACTGAAAATCCGAAGTCATTTCCCTCCTTTGGGCTATCAAGAAGTTAACTCATACATTCATTCATTTACTTGTTAACTTAGTCAACAAATATTTGAGGGTCTTACTATGTGCCAAGTACAGTTCTAACACTGGGGATATAATATAGAATTAATAATATGCCTTTTTAGAATAAGTATAGGATTTCAAGTGGTAGTAAGTATTCAGAAAGACAACATGGAGTCATAGGATAGAGTTCCAAAGTAGGGTTGGAGTTGGTGATGTTTTTAGATCGGTGGCCAATGAAGAACCTGAAGAAAGAATATTCCAGTCTAAATGAGCTTGGGATAAGGCCAGTATGTCTGAAGGGAGCACAGTTGGTGGTCAGGGGCGGTGGTGGTTAGAAACATTGGGAAATTCTGGCAAGAACCAGATTGGGGTAAGGTCTTAAACAGTGCAAGGAGAGGAGTTTGAATTTTGTTTCAATTGCCTTTAAAAAAAAAAAGAAAAAAGAAAAAAACTAGGCCAGACGTGGTGGCCCATGCCTGCAATCTCAACACTTTGGGAGGCCAAGGTGGGCGGATCATGAGGTCAGGAGACCAGCCTGACCAACATGGTGAAACCCTGTCTCTACTAAAAATACAAAAATTAGCCAGCCATGGTGGTATGCGCCTGTAATCCCAGCTACTTGGGAGGCCGAGGCAGGAGAATCACTTGAACCTGGGAGGCGGAGATTGCAGTGAGCCGAGATTGCACCACTGCACTCCAGCCTTGGCAGCAGAAATGGGACTCCCTCTCCAAAAAAAAAAAAAATCAAAGCCAAGGCTGGGCATGTAATCTCACGCCTGTAATCTCAACACTTTTGAGAGGCTGAGGTGGGAGGATTATTTTTGGTCCCAGGAGTTTACTGAGACCAGCCTGAGCAACACAGAGACCTCATCTCCCAAAAATTAAAAAAAAAAAAAAAATTGGCCATGTGTGGCGGCAC
>NC_045446.1:7496322-7496831 GCF_002776525.5 Piliocolobus tephrosceles | reverse complement strand
AAAAAAAAAAAAAAAAAAAGCAGGAAATTTATTGGCTATTATCCAGCCTACTTTCTAAATTAAACCACCCCAAATACTATTCTCATCATCCTTGCTTATTAAATGTTACAACTGCCATAGTTTTGTGGGTTTTGTTTGTTTTTGAGATGGAGTCTCTCTCTGTCACCCAGGCTGGAGTGCAGTGGTGTGATCTTGGCTCACTGCAACCTCCCCCCGCCCCCGGGCTCAAGCAATTCTCCTGCCTCAGCCTCCCCGGTAGCTGGGATTACAGGTGCGTGCCACCATGCCTGGTTAATTTTTTTGTGTTTTTAGTAGAGACGCGGTTTCACCATGTTGGCCAGCCTGGTTTCGAACTCCTCACCTCAGGTGATCTGCCCACCTCGGCATCCCAAAGTGCTGGGATTACAGGCGTGAGCCACTGTACCCGGCCGAGAGGATTGCTTTTGAGTGCAGTCTTTTTAGACCAGTCTGGGCAACAAAGACTTTTTTTTTTTTTTTTTTTTTTTTTT